>NC_039290.1:8553023-8625523 GCF_003368295.1 Carassius auratus
ATTACAAATTAGTTATCGTTCGATAGCTTAAACACTCGAAATTCATCCAGTGAAAGTCGGACATTATGTAAATAGTACAGTACTTAAAATCTTTCAGAGGGATCCTCCCTCTTTGCTGCAATATTTTCTAATCAAATCACTTGCAAATTTTGACAGAACTAATTCAGAAAGGTCTGAAGCCTCATGGTTCCATATTGGGTAGTTATTTTGTAATATAATTATATTGTGACAGATGTTTATACATTTGTTGCAGGCAAATGCATTTAAAAATTCAGTGAAATTTGGCTATTTTTGGTGTAGCACCTATATAAAATCTCACAGGAACTTAAATTTTTGTAATATCAACTTCAAATTTGGAACATAACTTAGTTAAGATATATGGCTTTAATTTTAGATTAAATTTTACATTTAAGATTTAACAACTTTAACATTTGTACACTTTCTATTTTGTGACATAATTGTTGCGTATTTTTAAGTGTGATACTGTCACGATCATTAGCTGGAGTGCTTATGAACTTCAGTAGAGGGCACTCCACTCAGGACCATTCCACCCATCAACCACCAGATGTCACCATATCATCACTTGGACACTAGCACCTCTCAACTGTTGCACCACACCCGATCTACATCTCCCATGAGTCACTGCATCACAATCACCTTGCCACACTTGCACCTCATTCATCAGCCAATTTCCTTGCCACACCTGCACCTCATTTACACACACATATAAGCACCACAATAACTCTCACTCACTGCGAAGTCTTGTTTAGCCTGGCTGACATTTCCTAGCGTTTTTCCCCTGTGTTTGTTATTCCCATGTTTGACCTTTGGCCTGTGTATTCGACTCTGATTTCTCTGCTGCCTGCCCCGATCTCCGCTTGTTTCTGGTTTCGATTCTGGTTATCCCTGACACACCTGATGCAATTCCTGATTTCTGCCTGTCTGACCATTCTCTAAATAAATACTGCATTTGGATCCGAACGCCTCTGACTGTCTTCATAACAGATACAGGCTTCATTTCTTGTAGCTTCATCTTCATCCATTAGACGGCACCAAACATGGTTTTCAGTTGATGTTAAGAGTGATATTACACTAAAATCATTCAGCAGGCATTTTCTTGGAGGACTCACAGTAAGAGATTTATTTAGGTTATAATTGAAAAGTATCTGCTGGATGATGTAAATGCTTTAATGTGGATTTTGACATATCTGGAGTGTTTTTAGCTGCACAATGAGGTTTTGATGACACATTTTGATGTAGTGACTGTTACAGTAGATCTATGTTCTGCTGGCTGTCGCTCGGCTCTTTCAGGAAAATATGGAAAGCCTTGTCAATCCCAGCGTGCACTTGGTGTCTTTCCTGAAAAACATCTGTGATGACTGGCATGCTTTCAGAAAGCATGTTTTTAATTTTTTTTATTTCTAAGTTCTCAAGAATTCCCTCATAGTTTCTTATAAAATCTGTCCCATTCGATATATATATATATATATATATATATATATATATATATATATATTTCTATTTTTTAAGTCTAGCTAACCGTCAAAAACTAATTAGTGCTTTCATTCAAGATATGTAATTCATAAAATTGATCAAAAGTGCCAGTGAAGACATTTTTAATGTTACAAAAAATATATATATATTTCAAATAAATGCTGTTCTTTTGAACTTTCTGTTCATGATAAAATATATAAAAATAAATAAAAATTGATAATAATAATAATAAGTTATTAGAATGTGATGCTGAAGACTGCAAATTCATCTTTGCATCAAATAAATATATTATATTCTACAATACCGTATATTCAAATAGAAAACTATTCTTATTTTAAATTGTAATAATATTTTACAATTTCTACTGTATTTTAATCAAATAAATGCAGACTTGGTGAGCAGAAGAGACATCAAAAACTTCAATAAAATATACAGACCTCAAAGTTTTTATACTAATTCATCTTGAGCAATTTATTAACGCTTACTGTAAAGTCATTTTTTGCCTTTAAACCGTACAATAATTTGCTTTGTGTTGGGCATTGAAAATGGAGAACGAGCTGCATGAAACATTAACATGGAAAGTTTGTTGGAGCTTCAGTCAGACGAGCCAAAGATTTCTGATGTAATGATAGTTCTGTGACAAATGAACTGTCAAACCTCTCGGAAAGTTCCCCAGGGCTGATGCTGGGAATCATCCCAAAAACCCACTTGTACTGTACCAACTTACATGGAAACCATGGAAAGTGCTGTACAGGAGTGTGACGTTTCACTTCTGTGAAGATTAATGAGTGCTGGGAGTGTGACGCACATTCAGTTCATAGTGTTTAGTGGAAACAGAGCTTTATTTAATCTGTGCTGTCATAATACATAGATTTATTAACAACAAGATGGACGTGAACACCTTAGCATATTAGTAAATGTCCCGCTGTGTAATCATTACAGATCATTATAGTCAGTGTGTGAAGAAGCAGGACGGTCCTTAAAGAGACAGTTCACCTGGAAATGAGAATTCAGTCATCTTTTACTCACCCACATGCATCTTACAAAAAAATACTATAAAAGTATCCTAACATTCATCCATCAGACTCAGATTTTTCAAGTCCTCTGAAGTCATATGATGTAAATCTCAATTGCACTTGTATTTAATTATAAAATGGCATCTTTAGACGTGTCATTACTCGTTTGATCTCATTGGTTCACAATGCATTTTTTAAAAAACATGAATTTATAGCTATGAGAGGTCTCTGAGGCTCAATATGGTTACTACGTAAAGCTTTCTTATGGATTAGATTATAGTGCATATGAACTATTGTTATTATACTTTTATTGTGCTTTCTTGTCATTTTGTAGCTCGACCTTAAAAACAGGATTATATTATATTATATTATATTAATCAGCCTGGATATTCTTGAAATATTCACACACACACACATTCATGTAAAGCAATTCTTCTGTTCCTATCTGGACTGAGATCTGACATGAGGAATGCAGGAGTGTGTGTGTGTGTGTGTGTGTGCGCGTGTGTGCGCGTGTGTTTGTGTGTGTGTGTGTGTGTGTTAACCAGCTCTTGTTCTCTGTGTTGTTCAGGGTCCGGCTGGATTGATTGGAATAACCGGAGTGATTGGACAGCCTGGAGAAAAGGTAAAAACCAAGAGTCTGTATGTTAAACCACACATGCATCAGGATCCATATTTATTGTGTGCTGTTTGATTTGTGATAGAAAAATCTCTCCTATAGTTTCGACCTGAGAACGTGATTGTGTTTGTTTTATTGTGTGTGTTCAGGGCGATCGAGGTCCTCCTGGTCCTTTGGGTCCTCCAGGAGAGAAAGGGTCAACAGTAAGAGCTTCTCTCACAGTAACAAACATATATTAAAATACACTGCACTGCAAAAAAGATCTTCTTCCTCAGTATTTTTGTCTTGCTTTCCAGTAAAAATATTCTTATATCACGATACATTTATGAAAGAAGCAAAGTGACATCAGATTTTAAGTCCTATTTATGGGGGAAAAAATAAGTGTGGAAGTGTGTTTATGCTCAAAAAAAATAAAAATATCTGCCAATGGAGTAAAAAAAAAAAAAAACTAACTTTTCACTAGTTAGTTAGTGGTCACTGGTTTACTGTGTTAAAAGTGCACCTCTTTGTCTGTTTAAGGGGTAT
Source organism: Carassius auratus (assembly GCF_003368295.1). Lineage (NCBI taxonomy): Eukaryota > Metazoa > Chordata > Actinopteri > Cypriniformes > Cyprinidae > Carassius > Carassius auratus. Next base: position 8,556,678 of record NC_039290.1, read on the forward strand.
CCGGGTCTTCCAGGAGTTCCTGGGGATTTCGGCCCACAAGGTCCACCAGTAAGTTTTTTTCCCATGATCCTCTGCGGTTTTTAGATGCAACTTTTGGAGTGAAAGATTGACTTTGAGGAACTTTACACTTGAAAGTTGAAATTAGACTTTGTCTCTTTCTGTCCGTCTCTTTTTCTCAAGGGTCCACAAGGACAGAGAGGAGGAGCAGGCCTTCCTGGGCCCAAAGGGAGAAGGGTAAGACTAGTAGTGAAATAAATTCATGCTTTTTTTGTGTAAAAAATGCAAAAAAAAAAATGCAAAAAAATTCTTGATGATCCTAAAAATGCTTTAGTGTAATGTAATGCATCAGCTCTCTCTGTGATCAGCAATCACTGTTCACATGTTTTTAGTGTTTTGCTGACCATGTGATCATGTTTATAGTAAACCACAGGGACCTCTGGTGGTCAAACGGAATATGACACATGTATAAATAATCAACACTTATTAGTTACACACTTAATTGAGTGGCTAATTAATCTGAATCCGTTTAAAAATCTAAATTTTTATAATTAATTTTATTATAGTTTGTGTACTAATATACTCTGCATCTCTGCATTGTAATTGAAGCAATTTTGTTAATTGTTGTGTTTTTGTCATGTCTGTAAAAGTTTAATTTTTTGATTTTTGAAGTTGTAATTGAAACAAAGATCATTGGAGTACATTTAAAAAATGTTTTTGTTTTTTTTGGTGTGTGTGTATTCAGTTTTTGTTAAGTTTTAGTATTTGATAATTTAGTTATTTTCGTACTTAAACTAAATTAAAATTAGTATTATTTAAAATATTTTAAAATATTCAGTTATAATATTCAATATATGAACATAATATTCAATATTCATTATACAAATTGAATCAGTTTAATATGTGCAATGATTTCGGGATTATTTTGACTTTTCTTTTTACCTTCTAGTCTTCGTTAGGAAATTAAATGAATATTTATGTTTATATTCATTTTTATATTTTTATTTATATTTTTCATATTATGATTTACTTTTTTTCTGATTAAAAACGGGAGAAATTTATTTTGTTTTGAACATTTAAAATGTCTAATGTATGTAACAAAGAGGGTAACTGTCTCTAAAGTACAGTAGCAAGAACAGCCAGTTTAATTAATAACAGGTCACTCTGAGGGTAAATGTTTAAGGTAAACTCAAATACTTGGAACCTTGACTAACATCATAAATGGAAAGAGAAAGAGCATGTTTGACGTAAGTCATAATGACCGAGGATGAAGTCAGTCAGAGGCCACAGAAGCTGATGAAAAGTGGTTTAAGGTTCACGCCAAACTCTGCAATTAAGAGAATGTTCCCCTCCGTTCTGTTTATATAAAACAGTGCAGATCTCATTTTAATGATGATGAGAATGTACGACGGTGAAATACATGACAGATAGATCCTTAGAGTCTCCATTCATGAACCCAAATTCAACAGACCAGACTCTTTGGCTCTGTGTTTCCGCTCCAAACCCTAGGAAGCACTTGCATAGACAGCTTTTAACACTTTATAAGCAAGTTCCAAATGCAGCAGCTGTTCGATAAATTATAGAGCCTTATTTTGGCCAAATTCTAAGGCAGCATCGCATGGCCATCTGAGAATCCACTGCAACGAGCTCAGTCCAATATTGTGGACAAAATGAGAGACATTTTGTAATATTTATCCCTTTAATTAATCAGTACCTAAAAGTATAGATTGAATTGAATTGTTTTTAATGATATTTAATATTAGTGTTCTTCAACTTATTTCAGTTAGTTGCCAATGCAGCATTTTTCTAAATGTTTTAAGTTAAAAGCTACTGTAAGTTTTGATGTTATAAGTTTAATAATACATTTACTGTAATATATTTTATAATTTATGTTTATAAATAATATTTTATATATTTTAGTAATATATTTATAAGTTTACATTGTTTTTAATATAATAAATTTAATGTTTTCTAATATATTTTTTATTTTGTTTTATAATTCATATTTTATTTTGTCAACTCATTTTACTTTGTAAATTAATGGAAATTATTTTTAATAGTTTTAGTTAACAATAACAACCCTAACTTGTACATATCACGTTATTACCATTCTAACACAGAACTATTACAATTCATAGTGCGTTGCATCTCTTGTGAGCTTTAGTGATCTACAAAGTGCGTTCCAAAGTGGTCACTAATGAGGTTACATCTCGACCTAACCCTTTGTGTAACAGATCCTCTTTGTTTTGGTTTAGTTTGGCTTGTCCTTGATTCTCTGTGAGTTTGGTCTGGCATGTGGCCAATAACAATTGATTTTAGAGCTTACGAGCGTTTTATACGAGTCATTTTGCGATCATTCGTTATTGTTTAACGTGCGTTTCCCAAAAATGCATTTAACACAGTCGCACGTAGCTGTGCTTTAAGTGCTATTCAGGAGTCGCTGTCCATTTGTCAAGTGCTGAAATGTTGCCTTATAGAATGAATCTTAATTGTAGTAAATGATCGTTTATTGACGTTAACCTAATGCTGCGTTCCAGACTGACAACTTGGATATAATAACTGTAATACATTACAATATTATATTATATTATAGTGTATGATATTATAGTTTGCATAATAATATATTATATACTTTATATATTTATATATTATGTTAGGTAAAAAATGTTAGCCTGAATGCACTGTAAGTCAAAAATTTATTTAAATTTAATTATTTATATACAGTATAGAGAGAGAGAGAGAGAGAGAGAGATGTTATTTCCAGGTCCAATATTTCCTACATAACTTATACTTATTCTTTTTTTCAGTCATTAAATTTAAATGTGTATTTCAATTTTTTTCTGCCCTTTTTATAATTATTTAATTTATAAATAAATAAAACTAAAATAAAGAAAACGAGTTATAAAGTGTACAATAAAGCACAATCAAATAACATATACTTATACTTATATTATAATCACATTGCGCTTGAATCAAGTTAAAGGTGTAATCTGCTGATTATCCTGCAGGTGAACGCATAAATCTGACTTCTTATGATGCACTTAGGGCTTAACGATTACTCCAGAGCACTCGTAGTTCTAAGAGAATTTTAAGTTTTTAAGATCAGTCGTACGATCATTTTTACGAACTTCGTAGGCTTACGAACCTTTTGGGAAACTCAGCCCTGGACTGTTTATGAGAATAAACTTGATGTAATAACTCTAATAGATTTTGAGCTATTTGGCTTTTCGTAACATGTAGTTTCAGACTAGTGATAAGAAAACACCCAAAATACACTTTCAGCATTTGTAGATTTCAGTTACAATACATATCTTTTAAAAGTTTTTTCTCCACTTCCGCAGCACTTACAAACACCAAACTTATCAGTTTTACTCCTCTCTAGATTCTGAAGGTTTTTACCAAGGGGTTTGTTCATATATCATTCAAATGTGTTTTTACAACAGTTTATTCCTAAACACATGTTGAAAACATATTTTTTCTGTCTGTTGACAGTATTTTATGATTTATGAAGTGATAAAAAGAGATATCCAAAATCCCCTCTACAAAATCTTTTAACTCTAATATGTCAACAAAATCAAAAAATAATTTTGAATCTGGCTTTATCCATTGTTCAGATTTATCTTCTGGAAATGTATGAAAGTTAGTGCATATTCAATTAAATCGTGCATCATTTGTACAATTAAAAATAACAGTTTAGAAAAGTTCTTATACACAATTTGTTCATCCAATTCTTAATGTAATAAATCAACTGGTAAGTATGGTGTTAACTATTTGTTAAGTTTTACCCTGTTTACCTGTTGTGTTTTTGTCTTTTAGGGCCCGAGGGGACCTGACGGCCCTCCTGGAGAGCCGGGCCCTGAGGGCATAAAGGTACCAGCGTCCCTTCAGACCCAAAACATATACAAACATAGACAATTATATAGCCATGTTATTTTTCTGGGAGATCCTTAAGATCATTTATGTCCCTGTGTTGTACACCAACTTCCTGTTTCAAGAGGAAACAGATCACACAGGATTGAAAATTTCACTTTCATGAAGCTTTTCACACTTCTACAAAACCCAAAACAATTGCGTTGAGATTTGCATTACAAAGCTACTGAACATCAAACATGTTTGACAGCTCCACTGCTGTTGTTTTTCAGGGTGAAAAGGGTTTGCCTGGGAAGAATGGACCCCCGGGATTCATTGTAAGCAATGCTGAACACTTGAAAATTTATTCAAATTTTAAAATGTAGAAAAAATTGTCCCTAGATGTTGAAATAGTTTGACAAAATCTTCACTTGGGATGTCTTCATGTGGAACTATTCACAGTTAAAATAATGTGCAGTTTTAGGGTTTGTGGTTATCAGAAGTCATCTTTATATAAAGACAATAGTCGTATTTGATATGTCCTCAGCAAGATTAACATGTTTCTGCAGATTTGTGCGAGTAAAACACATTGACACAAAAGGACATACTGTTTTTATTATTAACCAAAAATAAAGATAATAAAAATATTTTTGGTAACTGAAATTAAGTTGAAAGGAAATATAAATATGCGATTTAAAAACTTAAAAAATGAGAAATGTAAACTGACTAAAATGAAATAAGTTTAATTTGAAATACCACAGTTATTAAAACTAAATCCGTAAGCTTCAGTTGTGTTTGTGTTTGTTTGTAGGGTAAAGCTGGAGCTCCAGGGAAGAGAGGACCAGCAGGAGCACCTGTAAGTCTCATACCATCAACTGTGATGCTACTGTCTTTATTGTAAAATCAGAAGTACCAAAATAATGGTATTAAAATAGAACAATATGTTGCCAAAAATAATGTAATTTTTTCTTGAATAAATATTATTTTATTTTAATGCCCTAAAGTTTTAAAATAATCATGTTAAAATATAGTGTGTTGCTAAAAATATTATTATTTTTGTTTAAATATATACTTTTATTTAGTTTGAGTGCTAAAAGATATAAAAATAATCGGATGAAAACAGTGCAATACATTACCAAATATGCTATTATTTTTTTTAATAAATATCATTTTATTTTAATATACTAAAGTATTGAAATAATCATGTTAAAATATTGTGTGATGCTAAAAATATTATTATTTTTGTTTAAATATATACTTTTATTTAGTTTGAGTGCTAAAAGATATTAAAATAATCGGATGAAAACAGAGCAACACATTACCAAATATGCTATTATTTTTGTTTGAATAAATATTATATACACTAAAGTTTCAAAATAATAATATTAAAATATAGAGTGTTGTCTAAAATTTTATTATTTATGTTAAAAGTATTAAAAAAAAGTATTAAAATAATCAGATTAAAACAGTGCACTATAAACTGTACAATGCAATTACTATTTTTTTGTTTAAATAAATATTATTGTTTTCTTTTAATACTCTTACATATCTAAATAATCATATTAAAATATAGTGTTTCTAAAAAAGATTATTTTGTTTAAATACATACTATTATTTAGTTTGAGTGCTCAAAGGTATTAAAATAATCATAATAAAAAAGTAAAATACATTGTCAAAAATAAATAGCATAATATATCACATATATAGCAGGGTGTTGAGATGTGTCTGTTCAAGCGTCTGTGTATTTCCTGTAATAAAGCACAAGTGTGTTTGCTGTGTGAGGTGTGTGTCTGTTTAAGCCTGAGGGGTTTTGATGCTCCCGAGCTCACAGCATCCTCTTGTGACTGATGCTGAACGGGAAGTTTTGGCATCTGTTCTGTTTGGTGTTTCACAGGCTCATTAAAGCGTTGCGGCTTCATTCATAACTCGGATGATTTATGATGTTTATACAGATAGTCGCTGCTTTAATGCTGCAGATGTGTGATGATGTGATACACCTCACTGATCACAGTGGATAATAGTGAATCAGAGCACTATATGCAAATACTGTCAGTCGTGATTGGTGAATGTTGACAGACTGTTAGCAGCACATCCAACAGCAAAATATACACTAGCATTTACATGTCAAATGGTCTGTTTCATGTTATTTCGGTTTACCAAGGCTGCATTTATTTGATAAATAAATCAGTAAAATTGTGAAAAATCATTACAATTCTAAATAACTGTGTGCTATTTTAATGTATTGTAAAATGTAATTTATTGCTGTGATCAGACATGAATTTTCAGCATCATTACTCAGTCTTCAGGGTCACATGATCCCTCAGAAATCACGTGCTGGAATGATGTGATATTGGATTTAAATAATATCTAAACAAAGTATGCTGCTTAAAATATTATTGTTTTTTAAATCGATTCTATTATTCATATTAAAATGGTCGAAATGTTGCCACAAATGTTTTTCATTTGTTTAAATAAATTATATTATTTTATTTTAATACTCAAAAATGTATTGCCAATAATTAGTTTTTGTTCAAAATACTATTTTTAATACTCAAAGACATTAAAATAATAGTCTGATTCATATTTAAATAGACTATTTTTTAATAATCAAAGGTAATAAAATAGTTGTACTAAAATAGTAAAATGTGTGGCCAAAATATATTTTATATAGATATTATTATTTTATTTTAATATAGAAAAATATATAAATATTTAAAAACAGATATATTTAAATAAATATTTATTATTTTATTTTAATACTCAGTTATTAAAAGAATCGTATAAAAATAGTACAATGTGTTGCCAAAAATATTATTTTTGTTTAAATAAATATTATTATATTTTAATATTCAAAATAATTAAAATAATCTTATTAAAATGGTAAAATACGTTGCATGCATAATCAGCTGCCTTCTAAGGCATGAAACCTTATTAGTGACTGATTTGGATCTAATACAGTGTGTTCATCATCATCATTAAAACTAGCCAATTATAAACCCTGAGTGGATTTATCGTGACTTTATTTAATTGAATATGAAGCATGTGAATTGAAGGTATAGTTGAGAGAGATACATATGGAAGTGTTTATGACTGTTATTCATGCATCTTTGTGTAAGTTATATTTACTGCTGAAAAATGAAGTGCACTTATGACTTTTGATAAAGGGGGTCATGTTGATGTTATTAAAGCGGCATCAGTAGTGTGATGCTTTGAGTCTGGAAACTGTTGAGGGAACTGTGAGATTTCACTGAGAAATGCTCTGATAACACAGGTGCATGTTAAAGCCAGCGGTTCCTGCTTCTCAGCGTATCAGTGTCTGATAAAGACGGAAAGAAAAACAGACGAAAATAAGAGCAGAAAGGCTGTGGGTCCCTGCTGGCTTATATTTCCATCATAGAAACAAACTCAGACGTTTCCGTTCTGTAAAGCAGCTATGTTTTACAACTGAATCAGACGTGTAAAATATGTGTTTAACAAAGCACCCGTGATTTTTAAAGTACCTGTGTTTTTAGTTCTGTACTTGTATTGACAGTAGGATTCATATATGTATCAGGTTTGTGTTGGATGTTTGTCCTAAAATTGCTTTGGGAAAATACAGACACATTAATGGGTCACTTGTTGTCATGAAAGTTTAGAGCTGTAAAGTGAATGTGAAAAGCATCTCAGATCGTTTAATGAGAAATTAGAGCAGAGTATGATATATTTTTCAACTTTCATTTTAATTAAATGTATTTATATACTGTCATTTCGAGTGTTTTTGTAATTGTTGTTAGTATTTTTTTTTAAATAGTTTTTATTAATTTGTAATACCAATTTAATTATTTTAGTACATCAGGTTAAAAGAAAATAACAAGTGTTGATTTGGCAGCTAACTATAAAAAAGTGTTTATTTTATATTATTTAAATTTTATTTCAGTTAACGTTTATTTAATTTTATTTCAAGTAAAAGTAAAAAAAAACAGGAGATATTTGCAATAAATTTATTCTAATTGCCATATAAGAAAATTAATGACTTTACTAAAGATCTCATTTGTGATGTTTCTGTTCAATGGGAGGTTTGATATAATGTGTAATCTGACCCCGTGTGTGTGTGTGTGTGTGTGTGTGTGTGTGTGTGTGTGTGTGTGTTTTGCAGGGTAAAGCAGGTCCTCTCGGCAGCACAGGTGAAAAAGGTCCTCCAGGTGAACCTGTGAGTATTAAAACACAAAATACAGTGGGGCTTCATTTACCAATCTAACATAGAAATGAGCGCAGATCCTGTGTTCCTGTAGCTCAAGTGGTAGAGCATTGCATTAACAAGCGCAAGGTTTGGGTTCGATTCCCTGTGAACACATGATAGGTAAAAATTGTTATCCTGAATACACTGTTAGTCACTTTGGATAAAAGTGTCTGCTAAATGCATACTTTTAATTTTTTATTTAATTTAATTTTTAAGATCCATGCACACTAATCAACTTACGACAGAGTTCACGTCCCTAGAGTTTACAACAGGGAGAAACTAAATCCGGGCAAAAATAGGAAGTAATGAGATAAGGACTATTAATGCACTTTGAGACATCACTATTCTAATTCATGCAATTTGCCTTTAGAATGTTTTAGCCTATATTTTTATGGTGAAAGATAGACCGTGTTTTTGTTTGTTTGTTTGTTTGGTTTTTAGCAGTGTAAATAGCTCTCTGACTTACAGTAACAAAACATATAACCTATTATATATTTTGATCATATTTACTTTCATAGAAGCATTGCCGGTGCAACGACTGAATCCTTGTGGTCTGCTGTTCGCTCAAATATAATAAACAACAAAAAAGACAATCTAATCTTACTGTTAAAAAAAATAAAAACTTATTATGCATGGTACAGATTTATAGCAGTACATATAATACCAGGTTCGGTGTTATTTTATTATTATTATTATTATTTTTTTTATACTATTATAGTATTTTGTGCATATATATAAAATTTAAACTAATTTATATATTTTCAGATTTGATTTATTTTTGTTTAAGTTTTAGTATTTTTTATTTATTTTTTTAGTTTTGTTGAGATTTATATAGCTTTATTGTAACTTATGGCTGTAGTTTATTTTACATTTTTACTTAACTCATGTTACGTTTTAGTAGTTTTGTTGAGCATGTTTGTATTTTAAAGTTTTAATATTATTTAATATTAATATTTCTATATAGCTTTAATTTTATTTAATTAATTTTAGTCATTTTAATACTTAAACTTCTACAACACTTCTAATATTCTAATTTTGTCATCTATGGTTTATATTTCATTTTATTTCGGCTTCATTTCAATTAACAAAAATGATTACTTAATAGTAATTAAACTAAGTAGTTTGATTAAGTAAACTATTAAATAAATGCATGTATTTAAATAAAGTTTTGGACTGCGATAAAGTGGCATAGTTAAGGGCAGATTGTACGTCAACAACAAAAATAAAGATCTAAAACTGCATCAGCTGGAGGATTTGAACACATTGTGTTCATAAGGCTAGCAATGTGCTAAACCTTCAGAAATGTGTGGTATATAGTCTCCACAAGCACGTGTGATGTGATTTTCTTGTGTAACACATGTAAGTCATGATGTGAAGACCTCCGAGGGTTTTTTGAGGCGTTTCGCTGATCCTCATGGCATTTCCTGCGTTGAGCGCCAGTGTTTTATGTCATTACATCTAAACATGTAATCATCCGTTCTGTCAGCAGATGAAAGATGTTTAACAGTGTCTCTATGGGTTCGTGTTTCCAGTCTTTGACCCTGTGTGCATCTGAATGTCCTCATGTTAACACACATCTAATCATGCTTCAACCTATGGATTCTCACTTTAATGCTGTTCACATGTGCATGGTGAAATTCACCTCTAGTTAGGCGTAATCATAAGATCCCTTCACATCCAGTGCCAAGGGCGATTCATGTAAATATCATTTATAATATCAAAACAAGATTGTTTATGAGAAAACTGTTTGTTTTAGGGGGAATTGTGCATGATTTCATATTTATGTAATATTTATTTGATTATTTAAAGGGCTCCAGAGGCCCTCCAGGGGACCCAGGACCAGATGGAGAGCAAGGTCACGAGGTACTTCCTGAAAGAAACTGAAGATTTGTGTGTAATGGTTTTCTTCTGTGCGCAATTATGCGATGACATGCTAATTAAATGAGGGATAATTCTTTACAGTGCCAAGTTACGTAATACTGTTGAATTCAATATAGATCACAGGCACCCTAAGGAGTGTAAAAACACACGGTGCACTGCAGAACCGTTAATAATTGCACATTTTAATCATTTAGTAAACAAATCATGTTGTATGTTATTTCATTTTGCTTTATTTCTGTGTCTCAGATATGATATAAATGAGTATGTCCGTGATTTTTTGACTTCTTGTTGTCGTCTACTTTGTGTTTTCCCCTCTTTTGTGCATGCACAGGGACCTCCAGGACCTGAAGGAGAGCAGGGACCTGTGGGTGAACCAGGGATCAAGGTGATGCACGACTATTAACCCTATAAAGCCTGACATGAAATAATAATCAGAAATGGGAATTGAAATGGAACCTTAGATACAAATATTATAAGAAAGTTTGCTTTTATGTTGAGTATCATATTTGATGCATCATGCTTTTACAACACATATAGTCTGACAGAGTGAGAATATGAAGAGAAAAACAGCTCAGTTGTATTCAGAGACTCAAACTAAGCAAGAATATGCAATTTGGTGCAGATGTTGTAATGTAAATCAGTGAGATCTTTATAACAGTTCAGCAGATACTCACATAAATTGATTTAAATATCAGTCGTAGTTCTATATCTCCAATAATATAACAAATGAAAGAAATAAACGCTGCTCAGAAGATGTGAGATGTTCTGGAGGCTTCTGAAGATCATTCCTCCGCTGAGGAACAGTGAAAGTAAAGCTTCTGGAAACAAACGCTCCTCAAAAGATCCTGATTAAGCAGAATATCCAAGCTGCCGTTTGCAATTAAATACAATGGAAACTGATGATTTATATTGACAAGCACCAATAATAACAGTATTAAAGGGAGAACTTTTAGCATTTGCAACTGTGTCTTTCTGTCTTTTTCCAGGGTGACATGGGGCCTGTCGGAGAAGAGGGTGAACTGGGCCAACTGGGCATCAGAGTGAGTGAACCAGCCTCATTCCTGCTCCAAAATGTCCAAGTAAACGTGATCCATCAGTGTATTTTCATTGCTTTAACTCATGTGAGCCAAGCAATGTCAAGAATCTGATAGAAGGACCCTCAGTCTCACACACACTGAACATCTTTGTCTCTGTTTTAATTGTTCAAGCAATGCTCTGTGTTTGTTATTGGATATTATGACATCGGGAACAGCGTCGTACCCGAGTGAATCTCACGAAACCTGTCTTGCATTTTTCCGGCTTTTATTTCGCCCCAAGATAATGAAAAAATGTGATTCTCATTACTGCATCGTGGGAAAAAATAAATGTTATTCAGACTGTAAAATATTTATTCATAATCTTGCTAATACTGCAGATTTGCTTACACAAATAAAAATGTCTGTTATGGTTAATAGGAAAAAACAATAAGCACATTTCTGCAGCAGTTTCAGATGGCGTGTGGAATGAATCCCATGATGCTTTTCTAAATTATGCTTTGCTGGTCTAACATGTTGCTGTTTGTTTTAGGGTCCTCCAGGGCCACCTGGAGAGGACGGACATCAAGGGAAGGATGGACCAAAGGTGAGACTCCAGATTCAATTCTGTACTAGCATTTACATTTAGGTTGATGCATTTATCCAAAACGAGTTGCACTGCATTTATATATATTATTATGCATTTCCTGCAAATCAAACCCATGACACTGCTGTTGCTAGTGCCATGCTTTTATCATTTGGGCTACATGGACGCATTTATGTTTGAACCTTTTTACCTGTAATACAATAAAATGATAAAAGAGATTTTACTATGTAAGCATTTTATTTTTCTAATTGATTTATTTTAAAAAATGATGAGAAATGTATAATGTCTTGTTGCACATACCTTGAAATCTATTTTCTGGCCAGTTGGACAATTTACTTGTAAAATGTAGTTTATTATTTATTAATTTATATAAATAACTACATAAAACAAAGTTGATTGGAGTACATTTGACAAGAAAATACTTCTTTCAACTTCAAAATTTCTTGTGAAATTTATTAGTAATTTCAAAGTCTAAATTGTTCAGACTGATGTAACTTTAGTTGGCCCTTTATGCACTTTGGTACACATTGTCAACATCATATTTTGTTGATTCCCAAAACCATTTTACCGAAACCCACAATTTTTTTGCAAAAATAAAATAAAACAAAATAGTTTTCATTTAAGGTTTGTTTTTATTCTGTAATTATTTCTTAGGGTGAGCCAGGTGACCGTGGACCAATGGGAGAAGCCGGAGAAAGGGGTGAGATTGGTGACTTTGGCCCACTAGGACCTCCTGGAAATCCTGGGGAAAAAGGCTACCCGGTGAGTGACGAAAGAGTGACGGAGTGAATATAATGTAATGCATTTAGTTGTATGTAACTGAAAAAAAACTCTCCAAATAGCTGTTTAGATAATGCAGGGGTATTTTGTCTGAAATTTGTATTGACAATGTGAAGTAAAAGCATTCGTTTCTTCATCAGGGACCAGAGGGCAAACAAGGTCTGCCCGGCAACCGTGGACGTCCAGGAAAGAAGGTAACCAAAATTTGTGAATAAAAAAAAAAGATGGCAACTAAATTGAATTAAATTGCATTAAAACAATATATGGTACCATTTCATTTTAATAGCATAGCACAATCGGTAATATTTTGTCCAAAATATAACGGACCTATAATAGAGCCCTGTGGTACTCTTCTTCGCCTTGGCTTATTTGGAACACATTCTGCTTTGTGTTTTCACAATACAGTCACATTTTTCATGTCATTTTCGCGTGTAAACTATTTAAACTAGTCCTGGCCTCTGATATTTCCATCTTTCTTTTTGGTAGGGTGAAAAAGGGTCACCAGGTCACTTAGGAGAGATGGGCTCTCCTGGCGAAATCGGACAGACAGGGGAGAGAGGACTCAAAGGTGCTCGTGGAACCAGAGGACCCGCAGTTAGTGTGCTTTCTCTTTTAACGCATCCCTCCACTCTTTCTAATTTTGAGAAATGGCTGTGCAAATCCCAAAGACGATTAAGCAGTAACTTCACCATCAACATCACAAAGTGACTGTAATAGCAGTGCCAAACGAAACAGTCCAAATGAGAGAAATGGATGCACTGAATTTGCTAGCAAGGGGAAATTCTGGCCTATTCTGAAGCTTGAGTCCACAACCTCAACATTATGCTGCTACCTATGATTGCAACACGAGGGGAGCCCTAGATTGTTGCTTTTTTGCCACACAACTACAGTACAAATGTGTGATTGGTTCAGACATGTTAGTGGATAGTTTTGTTAGTAAAGGTAATTAGGTATTTAAAAAATGATCTATTATTTCTGTATGAGCTGACAAGAGTTTGATAATTTCCTAACATGCTGAGAACGAATTTTACCCTCAAATTCACTGCTTTTACTGGCTCAATTAAATTAGCGGGTTTTGGAATTGAACCAAAGCTTTTTGATGGGATTTACACTAATGCCATTAGTGATTCTAGGAACTAATCTGCTTTTCTTATACACTGCAGTTAAGCACCTGCTGATTCTGTAGTTTTAGGCCGGATTTTATAAACAGAGGATATATCTGGTTTTTTTGTCCCCCCCCCCCCCCTCCCGCTTTTCCCTCATGATTTTAACGGTATCGATGAAATGTAAAATCAAGTGTAGTTAGGGAAACTTAGAGTGTTTTTTTTATAAGCAAATGCTTTCCCAAGAAGCCATAATGGGATGAGCAGCAGGAGTCATTTTTTAAGACGTCATCCAATAATGTGTTTTTCACCACAGGAAACTCAGGTTATTTTTAGAAGATTATTTGTTGAGGTATGATGAGTACACTACAGAACACAAGCTAACTTACGTGTGTGTGTGTTTTTTGTTCATTACATTTCAGGGTAGACCAGGAGTTATGGGACCTCAGGGAGAACCGGGACTTCAAGGTTACACAGTGAGTTTGATGCATACAAATATATATGCATTTCTGAACGCTTACAAAATCATACTCACATTTGCAGAAGGTTTTGGGGGTGAACCCCTCAGTTATTGTTTTTGTGTATGTTTGGTATACAGGAGTCTTTCACAATTTATTTTGCGAACAAAGACCAACCAGACATGTTTATCATTAATTTAAGATAAAATAAAATATTTTCCAAATATATGTCGATTATTCAACCCAGCTGGTCTATTCACAAAATAATATTAGATTAGATTAGATTAGACGATAAAATTATCAATTTCTTCTCTATTTTCTTTAACCATAGGGTCACACTGGCAAGCCAGGTCCAGCAGGCCCCCCGGGACCAAAGGGAGAAAAGGTTATACAATGTATTTTGATCTTTAAATTACAATCTCAGTCTAAATGCCATACGTGTTAAATTATTATGCAAATATGTGAAAAGAATGGTGTTAGATTCTGAGTTTGACTGAATATGTGTGTTTTTTCAGGGATATCCAGGAGAAGACAGTAAAACGGAAGGACCACCCGGGCCCTTAGGTGAACCAGTAGGTCTTAATTTCCATTTAACTTCCTGTTTTTGTCCAACACATTGACTGAAATCACTAAATAAAGAGGTAGTGATAATAACATCACGTATTTGAAGAAGTAAGACAACATATCAATGTTTGTGTGCATATAGGGCTCTCCAGGAGAGAAAGGGGAACGTGGGGAACCAGGAGATGATGGATATCAGGTTAGTCTCTCTTTAAGGAGGAATTTCATGTTTTGTGGAAACACCCAAGCAACCACAAAGCATCATGATAAAAATCACTCAAAATACCTTGATAAAAGCATAACAGTGTCTTTTCTGAGCACTGGAGACTCCGGTTGTGTTCTTTTGCTGATTGTTTTTAAGATGTTTTCCTTACAGTTAATCTAGATTTAACTGGTCTGGATATATGTGTTTTAGGGTCAGGCAGGGGTCACAGGTACCCGTGGAGCGATTGGTCAGCAGGGATCTCCTGTAAGTCTGATGTGTGACCAACACTGCAGCTCTCATCCAAAACTGCTGCTCTCCACCTACATAGACAGCAACCAGTGCATCATGCAAACAGTGCACTGGAAATTCAGCTAACAATAGAGTTTCACCTTAGCATGCTGCATGTGTTTGATGCATGCAAATTGCACCCTATGATGCCTTAAAAATGCTGTCTAGTTAGGGGCTCACAAGGATTTGCAGCAGAGCTTTTTGTTGCATAACTTTTCTAATTAAGTTACCGGAAAATTTGATGAACCAAAGCCAATCCTTGCAGTTTTTTCTCTGGTTAATTTTGGACTCTGGCCACATGTCTCTGGGCCAGAGGAATGTAACACTGAAGTGTCTGTTTGCATAATAAAAAAACTCAATGTTTTAATTTCCCCCCCAACCCCAGGGATCTCCTGGGCTTCCTGGTGAAGCAGGACCCGAGGGCGAGAAGGGAGTTCAGGTTTGTGTGTGTATAAGTGTGTTAGCATACTATTTCTGCAATAGGTTGTACATGTACATTACATTACATTTAGTTATTTAGCAGATGCTTGTTTGACAAATGAGGATTATGGAAGCAAACAAAATCAACAAGAGAGCAATGAAATGCATGTCCTATAACAAGTCTCAGTTAGATGAGTTCAAGGGCTTTTTAAATATCAAATTTAATTTCAGTAAAATGTTATTTTTTTTTTCTTTTTAAACATCTTTACTCTAAAATTGCACTAAAATGCAAAATAGCGCTTTATATTTTCGAGAAGATATAAGTATGCTGTGTAGCGAGGTCATGTGACAATGCAGATACTGTTTCACATAGTTCACAAAAAATTGTGTAAAGTAGTTAAATTCAGTAAGAATTTTATAAATCTAGTGTTTGGTGTAAGACTGGTGCAAACAAATAGTTGTATTTAAAAACAACAGAAGTCAATGGCAGGTTTCCTCTGTAGTAGTTTTCTTAATGTTATCTTTTCATTGTTTTAATTTAGTGTTAGTATAACATTATAATATCATGCATGCATATTTTAACTTTTTTCTTATTCAAAGAAGAAACCAATCCAATGTGTAGTTGACATCTGAGGCTTAATACTATAGAAAAGCAATAAAGGTTTTTCAGTTTTTTGTTTATTTTCATATAAAAATAAGGCATGCGGTTGTTTCAAACACTGGTATAAACATAATTAAAATGTAAAATGTGATAATGAAAATTAATAACTGCATTACAATTTCAAGGGAATAATCGATATTATTTACTAATCTTTAGTATAAAAACAAGTGCGTTTGGCCTTTTCTTCTGTTATACTGAGCATTAAAGGAACTGTGTGCTCAGAGACGCTTGAATAACAAGATTAAAACGCTTTCTTTATCACATCATGCAAAAATCATTCTTTTAGTTTACTCTAATCATTCTTAGGTAACAGTATTATATAAGGCTATTGAATAAGTTTATGTGTGTGTGTTTAGGGACTCGCTGGGCAGAAAGGATCCCGAGGTCCCGCTGGAGAGCCAGGTCCTGAGGTGTGTATTTTACACCACCGTTTTAAGTTTTCTAGGGCTGTGAATCTTTGGGAAGGCAGCGATTCGATTCGATTCAGGAATGATATTTGCTAATTTAGAATGATTCAATGTGATTCGATACACAATTAAACGCGATTCGATTAAAACGATTCGATTCTGCATTCTTTAAGAGCATTCACAGAATTGTTTAAATGTTTCCCTTAAATTCTTTAAAAGCTTAGTCAGGGGGCGAAATAAACAGCAGCCTTTATGGTTACGTAAAAATGTATGTAAGCTAAGATTTAAAAAAATAGCTTTTATGTATGTAGCCTATGTATTATCATAATTATTATACATTTTATTTATTTAATTTTTTTTTTAATTTTTTTACAAGGAATTCTCTTCCTTTTTTATTACTTTTAATTTGCTGTAAGAAATTAAATACACTGCTGGACAGTAATCAATCGTTTGTAATCAATATTTTTTTTTCCTAATGGCAATTTTATGATTGTTTTATATACTAGACTACATTTAATTAGCAATTATTTTTATTTTCTTCACAGAATAAGGTAGAAAATATAGCTACTTTATAGTTTCTGTACTGTAATAAATCATGTCAATTAGCACTGCATCATTCATAAATTATTTATTTATTGTGTTTTTTAATGTTTGATCAGTTAATTTTGCTTTTATTCAGTTTAGCTGCAGATAAAGCCTGGCACGTCTATGAGAGCGAGATCACTTCTCTTTCAGTGTCAAAACTTCTTTATCTCATTTTCACTAAATAAAATGCTATAGTAGGCTAGCTATTAAACCTTTCCTTCAATTGAACCGTGCATATGCTTTAGACCGTCAAGATTCAAAAATCATGTTTCAAGATCAATGCATATGAATTGTCAGGGTTTGTAATCGATGCATCGAGAAAACGAATGAATCGTTACACCCCTAATGTTAACACATTCATAAAACCACGACATACAGAAATTTACATAAATTTAAACAAAAAATACTATGACGTTTGTTTGTGAATTAAATGTAAAACTTCCGTTTTATTTGTATAACAGTTCAGACATAATGAAATAAACTTAACGTGATGGGTATTTGTCATTTTGTTTTCATAATTTATATTTATTACTATTTAGTAAAACTGGAAATGGAAATTTTATATGCATTCAAATATGTACATGTTATATTTAGGCATAAATATGATTTAAGTGGTGTAACAAATATTATTGCAATTTCCATGTAAAATTATCTTTGTGTGTCTGTTCCACAAACCAGAAATAATTTATGATGGCTTGTTTTTTTTAAGTGTTAATGATCTGTTTAAAGAGCCTCTGATGTTGTTGTGGTCATGTGACTCTCTCTGAATGTCTTTTAGGGTCTGGTTGGTTTGCCGGGGCCCAGAGGGACGGACGGGTATCCGGGATCCGACGGGCTTCCCGGTCTTCCTGGTTTTCCAGGTCCGCCTGGATCCAAAGGCCAAACAGTGAGTGTGAAACAACCTTTCCATGTGCTACTAAAACATCATTCTGAGAATCTTTCTGAACTCTATTCTAAAGCATTCCATAAAATCTCATATTCAAACCTTGAATAAAAATGCAATTATGTTAAAACTTGTGTGCCGTTTATGCACACTGAAAAAAATATATAGGAGAAATTGATAGTAAATTTCCCAAATAATTACAAAGCAATGGCAAGGCGCTGAATTAAATGAGGCTGCTGATGTTTAACTTTGTTATTTTAGTATCATTAATATACTATTATAGTTTTCGCATCTATTTTGAATTTGTTTTTATATTTTCTGTTTTCATTTTCAGTGTAGATTTTTATAAATGTATTTTAGTTTATGTAATTTTAGTACTTCAACTTAAACTAAATGAAAATGAGAAATGTTTAAGTCTGTTATATTTTATTATTTTTCTTTGTTGTTGTTTTCAGTTTCAACTGAATGAAAATTAGACATTGCCTTAAGTTATAATTTATTTGTTTTTAGTTTTAAAAGTCTTAGTTTTAAGTCTCCTTTTTAGTTTTTGTTACTATGCTATATAGTTTTTTAAATTTCGGTATAGGTTTTAATTTGAGCGTTCCAGCTTAAACTAATTAAACATGAGATTTTGTTAGTTTATTTGTTAATTAAAAAATTTGACATGAAAATAAATATGTTTAAGTTTGTAGTATTTTATTTGTTTTTATAAAAAAATTATGTCTATGTTAATTTTTATTTCAGTTTTAGTAATTTTAATACTTACTATACTTAATGAATGAATACTTAATACTTAATGAAAGTGAGAAATGCCTTGACATCTGCCTGAAATAAAACATGTTTAAGTTATATTTTAATTTATTTTCAGTTAACGTTTTTTTTTCACAAATAATTACAAACAATCGGCAAGTAACACTGAATTAAATGTAAAATTTTGAAGTAGAAAGACTTAAGTAGTACTTACTGGATAAATAATTACCTTTGCTTTATTTAAAATTTCGGAAAAAGATTTCTAGCATATATCTTTGAGCCATTTTGGTTTTTCAAATTATTATTATTAGTTTTTTTTTTATGAAAACTCTGATTTTACTGTATTAAATTGGCATTTCTCAGCCCATTGTCTTGTTGAATACCATACATCATCTCGCTTTCATATTAGCATGTCAAATTTAACCAAAACTGTATTTTCCCCCCTATTATACTTTTCCACATTCTAGTTTTCTGCATAATTAAAATATAAATAAACCTGAATAGAATCAAGGCTTCACAGAATTCTCTAAAATGCAATCCATCTTTCTGAGTGAAACATTGAATATGAGAAATTATGACATTTCTACAAGTCATTACACTCGGATGAACGACTGTGAGGATAAATATTAGTTTCGTCAGAATAATAAGCGCTAATTAATGGCTGTTAATCAGACGCTGATTTGGTGTTGATGTCTTGATGTCGCTGTATTTCTCCACGTCTGATGAATGAACGCTGTTATGTAACTCATCTCAGAGCTGTTTGTGGTTTTTCTGCTGAAAAACATTCTCAGATGTTCTGCTGATTCATCTCTCGTGTGTAAAGACTGAACATGACTGCAGAACGAAGACTGTGGTTATATAACCCAGAGCCAAATGTGTTTTGCATTCTTAATGAGTCCATTTAAAACCTCTTTTTTTCTAGTTCAACTCATACATTTAAACATTAAATCTAAATTTATGTTGATTTTATAGATTTTTATATGCCAGTTTCTTTTATTAATTTTTAAGTTTAGTCATTTTAATACTTCAGCTTATGAAATAAAAATGATAAATTTAGATTTAAATCAAGTTTTAAATCATGAAGTTATATTTCAGTTTTAGTTTTAGTTTCTTTTTTTTAGTACTTGAACTTAAACTAAATGAAATTGATAAATGTTGCCTTGTTGTTTGAAGTGTTGCATCGTATAAGCTGTTGTAGAAAGTAAAAATAACTTTCTTGTTTCCAACCCTGTTTCAGTCTCATTCAATATAAAAGTCTTTAAGGGGAATTTTGTCTCCATCTATTGGTGGAACAGTGTCACTAAAACCACCATCACACACACTGTTTCCCAATACTGAAAGCTTTAATTAAATACTGTTATTAATATAAAATATTATGTAAGGAATAATAATATTTAATAAAAAACAACAACAGCCATCGTAAACGTTCCTAGACAATTCAGTCAAAAATATAAAGGCAGCGCTGTGAAATATTAGAGTTACAAAAAATAAAACATGAGGAGATTTTACCCTCAGCCAAAACTATTTGCTCTGGAACGAATAATGGATTAATGAGATCAAAGACTGCCGTTCGAATTACCCAAAATGAATTATATCTCATGTTTAACCACTATAGAGACACCAGAGACCGTTAACTATAACTATGTGATATATATTATACAGTAAGTAGTTATAGTTATAATGCATTTGGTTAATAAAAATGTATTTTAGTTTTACTGAGCACTAATAACCCTAGTGTTTAAATGCTTCTCCAGTGAACTTCAAACAATCCAGAGCTGTGTTATTCTGTCTTTCTCACGGTTTGTGTTTGTAAACACGGTTGGATTAAAGCCGTGTGTTTCACTCGGTCGGTCTCTATGTTTGACGTTACACTCATGAGCTCATGAGCCAGCGCTGTTATTCATCAGTTCCTTCTCATTCATGTGTTTGTTCTCCACAACGAAAACCTTGTCTTGGTTTTGGCACATGAAAGCGTGTGAGGAAATTCATCTGACCGGCATGCAAAGCCATCGATCCGTGCAGTTTGTGTTTTATCTGTCATTTAACAGCAGATGACAAATTATAGCTCGGAGCTAACTGACGCTTTTTTACAGGAATTGTGTTTAGCAATGTTTACAGTTCTGTTCTCAGCTCTGATTGGCTGCTGCTTTGATTGACGCATGTGTGCAGGGTCAGCGTGGCGATAACGGTCTGGAAGGGGGGGCGGGCCTTCCTGGCCCGCGGGGCGAGCTTGGACTACCTGGAGTCATCGGAGAGAGAGGGCCAGCAGGGTCAAAGGTCAAAAACCTCAAATTCTTCCTTTGGTTTCTTAGTGTTACTTTGATAATGTATTATGGATGACTCCATGTGTAGCACACACAGTATTTATTACAGTATGCAGTACGCATAACTTTGCACCCTTGACCTTTGACCTCTGCAGGGCGAGATGGGTTTACCGGGCGACGGAGGACCGGCGGGTGCTAAAGGCATGGAGGGGGTGGCGGGAGACCAAGGCTTGAAGGGAGAACAAGGTGCCAAAGGAGAACCAGTGAGTGTCGTCATTTATATATATATATATTTCATGGTTGCATGCTAGATTAAATCAGTTTATTATATTTAACTAAAACTAAAACCATTTATTTTTGTTATTTGAAATAAAATAAACATTAACTGAAATAAAATGTGTAACTTTTTTTTTTGTCCAAGGCAACATTTCTCATTTTCCTTTACTTTAAAGTCTAAAATAAAGAAAACTTAAAAATAATAATAATAATAATAATAAAACCCATATAGACATGTTAAAATAAATTTAATTCATAAAATTACTAATTATTAATAATAAAAAATACTAAAATACACAAAAAAGTACTAACATTTTAACTTAAATTAAACTGATATTTGAACATTTGTAATATTAATAAATACTATCATAGTAAATTAATAATGTTTAATGAGCATGGTATATATATATATATATATATATATATATATATATATATATATATAAACATTTTTTTTTTTTTTTTATTAAATATGTAATAATTTTCTTAATATATGATGAGGAATTTTTTTTATTTTTTATTTGGTTTTAGTCCACTTTAATTTTAAAAATGAGTTTGCATGTGGTTTGGGGTTATCATGCAGGTAAATTAAACAAAAACTAAAACCAGAAAAAAATAAAAAATGTAAAGTGTTCCTTGAATCAAAATAGATTTTAACTGCAATAAAATGAAATATATATATAAAATAACATTTTCATTCAGTTTAACTAAATAAAATAAACTAAATAATACTAAATAAAAAATACTTTTATAAATAAAATTAAAACTACTACAACTAACTCAAATCAAAGTAAAAACAGAAAACGGAAATATAAAATCTTAATTCAAAATATTAACAAAAACTGTATAGGATACTAAACTAATCAGATTGAACCTGATATCATCTGAATTATTAATTAATTTTTCCATCAAAAGAATTGGCCATCTGACTGATGATCATAAATCCTAAGTGTTAGCGGGTCTCTCATGTAAGAGTTTGAATGATGAGTAAACATGAGACAAATGAACTGCTCCACTTTCTTGCATAACTCAGGAAAACACAATGAAGCGAGCTGGAATTCCAAGCGCCCGCAGCGGGAATATCATCTCACAGACCGTGTATGAATGAATGAACATGTGCGACTGTGGATGTTGACTTTAAAAGAAGACTAAAGTGATCTGTAACGAACGACAGGATCAGTCCAGAATAAAGACAGGACACTGAGAGTGAGGAAGTTGTTGTAGTCTGGATGGTGACCCAGTTTTGTGATTATTCCTGCAGGGTGAGGTGGGAGACGCAGGCATGATGGGACTCCAGGGGTTTCCGGGACCCAAGGTTAGTTTTCATCACAGCGGTGTTCAGCAAGTCACTAAACAGATGACAAGAATCACTAAAAACATACAACATAGAGTACTTTATATATTTGATATGCAATTTTATTTTATTAAGCATGGTAAATTTTAATTAAAGCTATATCTTAATTATTTAATTTAGATTGTATTTTTGTTATTAAATTATTTATCTGTTAGTTCAAATCTATTTATATATATTTTAATTAATTATTTAATTACTTTTTAATTTTTCTTCTATCCGTATACACACATAAATATTAAATGTAAAAATTTGATTTTATTTAAATTATTTAATAAAAGTTTTACTTTAATTTAATTATGTAATTTAATTTAACTATTTATCTAGATTTTATTTAAATAACCTTATTTTTTTCATTAATTTAAATTATTCAATTATTTTTTTTCTTTTTATCCTATCTATATACACACATAAATATTAAACATTAGCTTAAAATTTACATTTTATTTAAATTATGTAATAAAAGTTTAACTTTAATTATTTAATTAAATTTACTTATTATCTATCTTTTGCTTTAATATATTTATTATTTAAATTATTTAATGAATTTAAATTGTTTAATTTTACCTATTCTATCTATGTATCTATCTATCTACCCACACAAATATTAATTTAAATTAAAATAAAAAAATACATATTTAAATTAAATAAAATGTATTTATTATTTAAATTGTTTCAATACTTTACTGTTATCTACAAATAAAAATGATTAATACATATGTATATTAGCCTGTATTGCATTGTTTTTAATTATGTATTTGTTTTTTATCATAAAACGGAAATCATTAATGTACCTGTGATTCGTCGTTTGTTCCTTCTATGAGTATTTCTGTTACTAAAATGACTCCTAAATGTGTAATATTCACGTATATCTCGAGACACACATAGATGTGAATCATGTTTCAGGGTCCGGACGGAGATCTGGGATTCACTGGTGCTCCTGGACTCAAGGGACCGGCGGGAGTTCTGGTCAGTCTCGTCTCGTCTCGTCTCTAAATAAATGTGTGTGTAAGTGTCTGTTGAGATCTCATTCTCAATCGTGTGTGTGTGTGTGTTTCAGGGTTTCTCTGGTCCTGTAGGTCCGGTGGGGATGATCGGTCCGGTGGGGAAGCCTGTAAGTGTGTTTATGACATGCATGTTATTCCTGGACTTATAACCTCGTGCCTAATGACTGTCAGATAAAGGATGTGTTCGATGGTTTCTCAGGGTGCCAGAGGACCTAAAGGAAGCCATGGAGAGATGGTAAGATGTGTTCATCATCATCAGGAGCTCTTCCGCTCTTCTAATGAAATATCTGCTTGTTCTTGTGTAATCAGTTCCTGCGGTGACCTCCGGGGGCGCCAGCGCTCCACATCCACTCACACTATTATGGTTTCGGGAATATTTTTAATTAGATTTTATTTTTCTATTTATCTGTTTTTATTTTAATTGTAATTTTTAAAAAAGCATTTGTAATTTTTGTTATATATACTGTAAACTAGCGGTCAAAAGTCTGGGATCAGTAAGACTTGTAATGTTTTTTAAAGTGTCTTCTGCTCATCAACAAATTGTTGAACTGTAGTGTTTATTGTAAGAAAATATTTCTATTTTAAATAAATGCTCTTCTTTTAAACTTTTTATTAATCAAAGAATGCTGAAAAAAGTGTCATAGGTTCCAAAGAAATATTTTTATTTTTAGTTCAGATTTAGGTTTTATTTATTTCCATCTTCAAATCAATATTTCTCAATTTTATTTGGTTTAAATCAAATTTTATCTAATTTCAGCTTTATTTAAATTAACGAAAACGTTTTAATTGTTTTGTTTTACTTTCAAAGAAGAAATAAAAAAGAAAAAAAAATTATCGTTGACCGTTTAGGCAGCATTTATTTGATCAAGTCATATTGTGATATTACTTGATTTTGTGCATTTCTAAGTGTAACCAGAAGTCAATGATCTCATTCAGAAATCCTCTGATTATCATCGGAGCGAGAGGACTGAAGCTGTTTTAGATAAATGCCTGAATGGAGATGTTTAATGATCTTTTTGCACAGGGGCCTCAGGGGCCACAGGGGAGTCCAGGGCCACAGGTACTTTACACATTATCACAATACAGAATAGGTCAAAATATACTCATTTTCAACATTGATTTTGTATTAATAAGAATGTTTATTTTTTTATTGTTATCCTTGCATTTGTTAAGGCCTTACCATAGCATTATAACGTGGCTACAGACATGCATTAGGGTTAGTTTATCTTTATATTCTCTGTGTTTTGTGTTTTGACAGGGGGCTCCAGGTTTACCCGGCCCTTCGGTAAGACCATCTGACTCGCTGTAATTGTGTAACAGTTGCACGGTCTATTACTTTGTGATTACGTTCATGCATTTGGCAGAAACTTTTAATCTAATGCGTCAAGAAGACGTGTGTCATTATTTTCCAGGGTCTCTGGAAGGTTCTTTGAGGTTGTTTGTGTGATACTCATCTATTTCTCATCTAACAGATACGCGTCAGTATGGACGTTCAAGCGCTGATGGAGGCCGACGCACATCTTGAGCACGAGGTGAAGACTTTTAGATTGCTTTCTGAAAGCTGTGCACTGATGAAGAACAGCTACATCATGTAAACGACTCGGATTTTGTTCTTGCTGATATGTTTTGTCTGCTCTCAGAGTTACCAGAACAGGGCGGGGTCTCTGTCGGAGAGGAGCGCTGAGATCTTCAGGACGCTGCAGTATCTGAGCGGTGTCATGGACGGCATGAAGACGCCGCTGGGAACCAGAGAAAACCCGGCTCGCTTCTGCAGAGACCTGCTGGACTGCAGACACACCATGAGCGACGGTGTGTTTAAACCAGCCTCCACTGAGACACCCTTTTGGTTTTATAGTTGATAGTGGTTTTTTTTTTTACATTAATTTTATTTATAGTAATTTTAATGAATGTTTTAGTAATTTTTTTCATACATATATATATATATATATATATATATATTTATATATATATATATATATATATATATATATATACATATATACATATATATATATATATATATATATATTGTTATTTTTATATAGTAGTAATGTTTGTTTCTTTGTAAAATAGTGGTTATTTTATTTATTTCTGGTTTTTATTTTATATATATATATATATATATATATATATATATATATATATATATATATATATATGTCTATAGAGTTTTTGTTTATATTTGTTTTTTTTTAATTTTTTATTTAGTTAAAAATTTAGTTTTTTTTTTTAAACTACCATTTAAACGTTGAAAAAAAAATATATATATATATATATATATA
This sequence comes from Carassius auratus, assembly GCF_003368295.1. NCBI lineage: Eukaryota > Metazoa > Chordata > Actinopteri > Cypriniformes > Cyprinidae > Carassius > Carassius auratus. The sequence continues at coordinate 8,582,525 of NC_039290.1, forward strand.
CACCGTATTTTTCAGGCTATAAGTCGCACCTGAGCATAAGTCGCATCAGTCAAAAAATACGTCATGATGAGGAAAAAAACATATATAAGTCGCACTGGACTATAAGTCGCATTTATTTAGAATCAAGAACCAAGAGAAAACATTACCATCTACAGCCGCGAGAGGGCGCTCTATGTTTTCAGTGTAGATTACAGGAACACTGAGCAGCAGCGCCCTCTCGCGGCTGGAGACGGTAATGTTTTTTCTTGGTTCATGTCTCTTAGTTCATTTCTCTTGGTTCATGTCAAATTAATTTTGATAAATAAGTCGCACCAGACTGTAAGTCGCAGAACCAGCCAAACAATGAAAAAAAGTGTGACTTATAGTCCGGAAAATACGGTATATATATATATATATATATATATATATATATATACATTAGTGCTTGCATAGACTAGTCGAGTAGTGGAGTGATCGATTACTTCAACCACTAGTCGGTGCTGTCGCAAACAATCGACTAGTCGAGCATGAATTAACAATAATGCGTATAAAGAGTTTGCAAGTATGACGTGAATTTTAGGATAACAATATTGCGTCTAGCTGTTACTTTCTATGACCTTATCTATGTTGCATGTAAAATTAAAATATGTAATGTAATAATTAGGGGTGTGGCTGAAGCTGAATACCTTATTCCGAATGGCACGGATAATGGCTAGATAACAGTTGAGTCGGGATCAGCGCAATATTATACACAGACCTCTAAAGTTACGAGTGTGAAGTGAAGGAATGTAAACTTTATGATTGAATAGAGCGCAAATCAAACGCAGCATCGCTGTTGTCTCTCCGTGCATCTCTCAGAAATCAGAGCTTGACAAGAATAATATCACCTATAATAATACATCATTCATGTTCTATTGTATAGATTTAAAAGCTATGATATGATACGAAAGAATAGATTAAGCACAGCACGCTCGCCAATCAAACAGCCTCGCTTCGCACATCAGTCTCTCAAAAACCAGTTCTAATAATAAAACCAGGCTAATAATCAACTTAGATATGGATACATTTTCTATTTGTCCTACATGTTTGCATCTTTATCTTTTGCTGGTTTGCGCGGCACACGCACATTAAGACTTTCTTAAAGAGTTGATGTAATGAAAATGTGTGTATTGCATTGATTCAGTCGTGTTCAAATGATCACTAAACGTTTGTCATGACATCTCAGTTTAACACGGCATACTTGTTCAGTGATGACTACGGATAAAAAAAATGATAGCCATAACGGTCTTATCAAGTACTGTACGACGTTGTATCTGAATGCAGATATGAAAAATTGTGTGATTGTTACAGACACAAATACAAATACTGGCTGTTATATGAAAACTTAAATATGTAATGTCGTAATAGTTTTGACAATTTATATATGTAATTGTTGCATAAGGCTATGAGTTAATAAGCGTTTATTGATTAAAAAAAATAATAATAATGTCTTTTCATTTACAGTAGCATAAACCATGAGTAGTCGAGTAACTTGAGTATTTTTTTTAAAAAATAAATTAAAAAATCGACTAGTAGAAATCAGTAGTAGTGCAACCCCTAATATATATATGTATATATATATATATATATATATTTATTTATTTATATAATAAATTAGTCTCCTCTGCTCACCAAGGCTGCACTTATTTAATCTAAAATATAGTATAAATATGTTTTTCAAAAGAACAGTGTTTATTTGAAATATAAATTTTTTGTAAGATTATAAATGTCTTTACTGGAGTTTTGATCAATATAATGCATCCTTGCTGAATAAAAGTATTTTATTTAGGAAAAAAAATTAATATATTTTTCTATTTTAAATGTATCTGTGTTGATCAGGTCTGTTCTGGATCGATCCAAATCTGGGCTGTACGTCTGATGCCATCCAGGTGTTCTGTAACTTCACTGCAGGTGGACAGACCTGCTTGAACCCCGTTACAGTTGATAAGGTACTGTGATACAGATATAACCATCACTAGGACTGTACATACAGCTGATACATGCAGATGAACCAGAGTCACTATCGTTAACTAAAACTAAAATTAAAACCATTAAAAAAAACCTTTGTTACTTGAAAAAAAAAATATATATATATATATGTATTTCAGATATATATATATATATATTTCAGCTAGTTGCCAAGACAGCATTTGATGATTAAAACAAAAATGAAATAAAAATAAAAAAATTATGAAACAAAAGACCAAATAAAAGCAATTTTTATTTTTAACATTTTTCATTATTTGAAATAAAATAAACATTAACTGAAATAAAATATTAAAAATAAACTTATTTTATGTCAACTAATGTAGTTTGTTGAAGTTGAAGTAGTAAAATAACTAAAACTAAAAACGATATATATATACTTAAATAATAAACTATATCATTTTTTGCAATAAATTAATATGTGAAAATAAACATTTTATTTTTAATTTTTTCATTTTCATTTGGTTTAATTTAAAATACTAATGTAACTAAAAACCAAAATATTTTTATAGTAATATAAAAAAAATAATAATAATAATAAAATGACCACTGCTTACAATTATTGAACTGCTTGAAATTATTATATAAATACAAATGTAAAAAATTGAATACTAGAACACTGTTAAATGCGAACAGTTTATTTTGTAAAGTGGCTCTGTGAAGATATTCAGTGTTTACGATGAACACTTTTTTTTTTGTAATTCTGGTAATTTAATGGTGTTATTTCCACGAAACTTTGGTTAAACTATAAAAGTTAAAAACGAATCCAGATGTACGACATATTTCTGCAGCGACTGTCAACATAACGACATGCAAACAGGATTCGAGCGTGTTCACGCAATTACGAACAAACTGAAGAGAAAATAAATGAGAAGCGTTTGATGTCAAGCAGCGATATCGCATTTCCTCTCAAAAACAAATCTGATTTTAATCAAAAGCAGATTTCCTGTAAGTCTGATCATTTGTCAGATTCAACCGCAAACGTACAGTTGCCAAAACGCAGAAATGTTGATTATCTAAACATGAGGTTTAAGAAGCCGGATGTTTGACTTCACAGGCCGTGTTTGATGTCGGGAAAGTCCAGATGAAGTTCTTACACTTGCTGAGCATCACGGCATCCCAAACCGTTTCCCTCCACTGCTACAGTGACCCGGCGACGGACGCATTGGAGACGCCTCGCCTGCGTTTCCGGGGTTGGAACGGCCAGGTGTTCGAGGAAACCTCACCTCTGAGTCCACATGTGGTTCTGGACGACTGTGAGGTGAGCTGAATCTGGACTAAAGGAACGTTTCACCCAGAAATGAACATTAGCTGGTAATTTACTCTCCCTCCGGCCAACCGAGATGCAGCTCACTTTTCTTCTTCAGTAGAACAGTAAACATGATTTTTAGCTGAAACTGTGGTCCTCGGTGGTTCACAAATTGCAGTGGCTACTATCAGTTTGAAAAGCAAACAAAAAAATCACATCGTGCAACACAAAATGAATCCCGTCGCTCCTGACAATATATTAAGGTCTTATGAAGCGAAACGATCAGAATGTGCAAGAACATACTTTTTTTTTTTCTAAATTGTGTTTAATGATTTAAATTCATCATCAACATCAAAATACATGTTTATAGTGTTTTATTTACTGGTATATTAAATTGTTTCTGAATAAACAGAAGATTAATGTCATTGAATTGCATATACGTTTTCCATCCATTTAAATGATACGGTTTTACCTTAAACGTAATGTTATTCATATTCATCATTCATAAATAAATCAAGCTCAGATTTGTGTTTTAAACCCACAATAAATAAGTTTATATATTTATCCTCAATAAGTACAATTTGTTTCAATCTTATACATTTGAACTACTTCGGTATTTCACAGCTAGCCATGTTTTACCATATTCAGAGTTTTAACTGATTAAATGCAATTGTTTTCACACTGTTTTATGCTGATTCTAATAAATGCACTTTGAGAATATGATTATTTAAATGAAATCAAATAGTTAAACACACACTATGAATTTTGAGTGCAGATATCTGATTCATTGATGTATGACTGACAAATATAAATCGCATGAAGTTTATTAGTTTGTTAAAACTGTGTAATTCAAATGCATTGAAATTTTACATGCAATTAAAAAGCATAAATACGAATATTCTTAGGTGTGTAATTTAAAATCATTGACTTCTGTTTTTTTTTCTGTCTATCGCTCTTAATGCAATTTTGCGAACAGATCCGTGATGGCAGCTGGCATCAGTCCCGATTCCTGTTTCAAACCCAGGACGCTCAGCAGCTTCCCATCGTGGACATTCAAAGTGTCCATCCCTCACGTCCAGGAGACCAGCGGCACGTGGAAGTGGGTCCTGTTTGCTTCCTGTGAAATCACTGAAGGACTTGAAACGGACCTGATCCTCAAATCAGAGCAGTGGTGAACTGAGTGACTGCCTGAAGAGCGTCTCCATCCCGGGACGTGTGTTTTGAGAGACTGCTGTTGTGTTTTATCTGTTGTGGTTCAGTGTGTCAGGTGATTTTCTTCCATTCAAACATGCACCAAGTCTTGGGCAGAGTCCTTGTGAATTGTACGTTCAATCTCGAATAGATAAAGAGCCAGACAAGGTTGATCTTGTAAGCAAACGATGAAAAGGCCGAGACGGTGCTCTACCTCCTTCACGTACAGGTGCTCGTGTTCAGGTGCATCCGGCCCGAAACAAACTCTACGCAAGTGCAAAGATGCAAACTCCATTTAGTGCTTCGTCAGGTTTTCTGTCCAGACTGAACAACAGTTTGAGGTCTTAATCAGTGGATGAAGTTATAACAACACTAACGATGTTTCCATCCATTTGTCTAAAATGAATTATGGCATATTAAAAAAAAAAAAAAAAAAAAAAAAGTTTAATGAAAATGTCAGGAAGTGCATAAAATCATGAAAATTCGTTTTTGCATAAAACGCTGCATGGAAACCACAAGGAACGCATAAAAAAAAATAAAAAAAAAAAAAAATAAAAAAAAAATTGCAGTATCATATTAGAAAAGAGGTATGAAAATGTCAAGAATTGCATAAAATTTTGATTATCACATGACAAACGCTGGATGGAAAGATGAAGAAGTGTATAAAATTGGGTTTTCAAAAAAAAAAAAAAAAAAACAGCAACACTGAATGGAAATGCCAAATAATGTATAAAATCATAAAATATCACATAAAAATGCTGAAAGAAAATGCCAAGAAGTGCATAATATATATATAGTCGGGGTATCGCATAAAAAACTATGGGCATAAAATCGTAAAAAATCTTTAAGGATTTGCATAAAAACAGGATTGGAAAATCCCCCCCAAAAATATCACAGAAAAAAACTGATAATTTTGGAATAGCGCATAAAAAACGCTGGATTAAAATGCCAGAAAAAAAAGCGCATAAAATATAAAAACAAAACAAAACCTAATCTCAAAAGTTTTGGGGTATTACATAAAAAAACACTGGATGGAAATGCCAAGAAATGCACAAAACCTTTTTAAAAAATGGGGTATAACATGAATAATGCTTAATGAAAACACCAAGAAGGGCATAAAATCTTTCAAAACTGGGTATTGCATAAAAAACGCCAAGAAACCTATAAAACTAACATTTCTGGACGGAAAAGCCATGAAGTGCATAAAATCTTAAAATATTAACAGCAAGATCCTTCAAATCATATTGAGGTGGCTATTTATTTTGTTTTGTTAGAGACCGTTCATAAACTATAATCGTTTGATTGTTTTAGTAGCCTGCTGATTATTTGCGGCGGTTAAAGATTCTGTTTGCTTGAACACATGGGATGCAAACAGCATTTTATTCGCAAATGTTTTATGCGATATCTCAATTTTTCTGCATCTTTTTGATGGAAACATCACAGACAGCCTTGGACGGAGGCGTTTTTAAGGATTTCTGTGTTTGCAGGGCATCGCTGTGTTTGCGTACAGTGTGTTTCTGGCCGTAAGGTGCTGGCTTTTTCTGTTGTACTTCTGCGCTTGGTCATTTCGATCACAACAATCCTAATTTATATGAACAGTGTGTTGATGATTTCTGTTACACATCGGCTTGATATACTTTATATGTTAAGGAGAACGTTCACTCATTACCCTTAAAGAGACGCCACGAATATCTCACCTAAATCCAAGAATAATGAGATTTTTTTTTTTTGTGACTACGTTATTTGAAACCATTTAAAAAAGTTCCCAGGTGTCAATTTATGAGATCTTATGAGATATTTGTGACATCTCTGTCGTATGGAAGCCGTTTCTGCCAGAGAATAGAAAAACAGAAAGTCTATAATCCATAATTCTGAGTTTATTTCTTGCAGTTCTGTTTAAAAAGTCAGAAATGGGCTTTCAGAAGGTCATTGTCGGTCGACTTCTCCGTGGTGCTGTCGTATTCAGCGTTAGCAATGAGGTAGTCACTTTTTTATTTTACCCTTATGTATATTTGGACATTATATGTTTGATTATTTATGTTATCTTTTTTAATTCTCCAAAAAATACTGTACTCCAATAAATTATGATATCGCTCTGAGATCTATCTGGTCGCTCACCGTTTAGTTGGAAATCTTATTTATGTCAAATTTGTATTTGTATATAAACACAAATAGGGAGTGTATGTTGTGTTCTGGTGTCAGTATCAAAACTGTCACTAAATGTGCTTACAGAAACAAAACAAGACGGAAAATGTAAATATTCTATATTTTGACATTAAATAAAATGTATGATTTAATCCCAATGTTCTCATAAGTTATTTTTATTTGTTTAGATGACTAAAAATGCCTTTCTGTCATTTTTACACACTAACACACACTCACACACACACACTCACATACACACACACTCTCAAACACACACACACTCACAAACAAACAAAGACACACACAGACTCTCTCTCTCACACACACACACACATATTCCCTCTCACACACTAACTCTCACAAACACACTCGCTCTCTCTCTCACACATACACACTCGCTTTCTCATACACACACACACACACACACACACACTCTCTCTCTCACACACACACACTCTCACAAACACACACACACTCACATACACACACACTCTCACAAAGACACACACAGACTCTCTCTCTCACACACACACACACATATTCCCTCTCACACACACACACACACACACTCTCTCTCAGACACACACACACTCACTCTCACAAACACACACTCGCTCTCTCTCTCCCACACACACACACACACACACTCTCTCTCTCTCCCACACACACACATATATATATTCAATAATATTTTTATATCTTTTTATTATATAGTTATATTATTAAAATAATAAAGTTGTTACAATAAAACTAAAGTGAACATACATATGTATATCCATACGTGACTTTTGGAAAGTTTGGGATCAGTAAGATTCATTTACAGATGTCCCTTCTGCTCATCAAGTCTGTATTCATTTAACATGGAAATACAGAAGAAAACAGTAATATTGTGAAATATTATTGCAATTTTCTAAAATGGTTTTCTATTTTAATAGACTTTAAAATGTAAATTATTTCTGTGATGCAAAGTTGAATTTTCAGCATCATTATTCCAGTCTTTTTTTATTTAATGTCTAATTATTAAAGTTCAGTGTGTATTTGTTCTCTTAAGAACATCTTTTTTCTTAGGAAAATAATTTAATATCTATTTAATAGTATAATTTTTTAAATACTATTAAATTTAACATTATTAATGTAGCAATAAAATTAATACCATAACTATTATTTAATATCTAAATAATAAAAATTAAAAATATAATGGCTTCATGGCTAATTTTACATTCTTAAGAAATGTTTTTGGGAATACAACATATTCTTAATTTAAGTTAGAAAACTAGACTACTTTTATTTTATTTTTTTACTTTTTTTATTTATGAATTATTATTTTTGATTTTTATTTAAGAATAAAGAATTGTATTTTTAAGAGTGTATCCTGAATCCAGCCCTGGTGCATGTATGCTAAAAACATGCTGTTTTCATCCCAGTTGTCTGTAGTTCTGCATTGAGCCACATGGCGGCGCTCTTGCTAAGTGCAGTCAGTACAGTGATGTTGAGGGTTTTCTTCTCAGCTGATGGATGAGGCTGATGATAAATGACTTGTGCTTTGGTCCAGCAATGGTTTCTGCTGCTGCTCAGTGGGATGCTGTTATTTAATTTGTGTTTTCAGTGTGATGCCAGAGAGCTGGGAGAACAGTCTGTCAGACTGCGGGATCCTGGACCCTTCATTATTACTCTCTGTTCTCTTTTAATTAATTTCATTGAAGAGGAAAAGATTGTTAACTGAACACGCCTCCCGTCATGACATCACAGCATTCCATATATGGAGGCAGAGTGGGCACTGGCGATTGGCTGGCGGGGTTGCTGGGGTGCTTGTGATTGGCTGTAGTGAGCGAGGGTATTAGTGGTTGGTTGGCTGATTGCTTGTGATTGGTCGAGTGAGTTCCAGGAGCAAAGTAATTGGCTGAAATGGTTGCCAGGCTGCTTGTGAGTGGCTGGTGTACTAATAAACAATGCCAAAAGTATTAGAATGTTGATAAAGCATTAATTTGTGTACAAATTAGAAGTGTTCCATTGATTTATCAGTGTTGTTAATGTCAACTGTATTTATCGTCATTATATTTAGCAATATTTATAAGCTGTGTACATAATGATGTTGATTCCTTGAGTTTGAAGCATTTAAATGGAATTTGGCCATGAACTCCTGCTGCAAAATATTTGGTTTAGTTTAATTATTTGGTGTTTGCTTGCCTTATTATTACTGCTCTTGATCAGTTAAATTATTAACAACATATGAGCAGTGATTAATGAATCATTAACAACCCTAGTACAAACGGCCTGTATAATAATCATTAGTAACTTTTAGCCTTTCACCTGTATTGAAGAATAATCAGAGGAACATTAATCCAGCTGGAAAAACCTTCTGGAGGTGTACAAATCATGCAGAAATGATGAATCATCACTATATTGTTGACTTCATATTTCCCATATTTATAATTATTTAAAGTAGCTGTTTTGGGACAAGTGACAAGCTTTTAGACTTTTTTTGACCTGGCAATCTGATTGACTTTCAGCATTTCTGGAGAGAAGTACCATTTCTTTGTACTGGGTTAATAAAGCAAGAACTATTGAGCAAGAACTAAGAACAATGTTTGGCATTAAAGCGGCATCAAGTGTTTATTGCATCATATAGCATCAAGCCCTATAGCAGATTTTCATGTACAGTATGAGATTATCTGTATTTCTGAATCTCCTTCATGCACTGGTATGACCGACAGAAGCAAGACAAATGTGGGAGAGACATCAGTTTCAGAATGTACCGAGTACACACTATCAGAAGCAGATGTTCAGTAACTGCACATGGTTAGCAACATGCTGCGCTCGGGCCAAATATTCGCAGCTCGCCAGGGTCTGTCAGCGACAGATGTGCCGAGCGATGACCGTGATGCAGATGATAAAGCCAGGAATGACTCTCTCTTTGTGTTTCATGAAAATGAATGCTCAGATTCCACGACACATGTTGGACGCATGTGTCGCGAACTTGAACGACCGCCATGCGGCGCTTTTCTTGCATTTAAGTCAAAGTTCACAGCTTCAGCTGTGTTCCAAGTCGCTTCTTGTTGGAGTGCTGTTTACTGCTGGAACATGTGTTATAGATGAAGTTTTACTGCCCCCGACTGAATCTAAATCACTGTGAAGCTATTGCATGTGCTTCCTCAAGAGGATCGCTGTCAGCTCCTTAACAAGCCACTTAGCAGAATTCACAAATCTTTTTTCGGAAATGATGAACAGTATTAATTTTGTCATCTCGTGGAATGTGGGTGGAACACGGTGTCCTGTGCCGAGACAACGCCCATGTGCATGCTGCCATCTTGGGTTTACAGTGAGGACACCAGGATTTTTCCTGTCCATGGCGTTGTTGGCGTATTTTCCCATCCATGGCCGCCGCTGTGTTTTGTCGTCACCACGTACGGTTGTAGCATCTGGTTTTTCTCTTTAACGCCATCATTCTTTCAGATCGCAATGTCCTGGTTGTTTCGGTTCCTGTCTGTACTGGGACCATTTGCGCATTCTGTCTGCAGCGGGACGCTAGTGTCTGCTTTTAGACGCTATGCAGACTTCACCGCGCAACATCTGTCAGAGGTGAAGAGCCAGTGTAGTGTTTTTAATGCGTAGGCGTCGTTACCTTTGGGACATCATGTAGAATGACGAATTCATTACTGAACAGGATGCTTTGTTCAGTGACTTAGCGCCAGGACTCGCCTGTAGTCATGCTGACTTCTGCAAGTGTCATTATTAGAGATTGGCGATGTATCGGTTTTGCCGATTAATCGGCACCGATAGTTGATTTCTGGAACAATCGGTTATCGGCAAAAATCCATGCCAATAGTTTTACAGGATGTGTCAGTTGCAATTCTGTTTTCATTATACAGTGCGAGAGCGGCCTCTAGTGGTTGAAATCACTGACAGCATGTGCTATTTGTTTAGACATGTGATGCTGCACGCTGAATAGAGTAAGAAACTTCAGACCCGTAGATAAATGCAGCTGACACAGAATCCTGCCCAGCAACAGAGTGCAATTCACATAGTTTTCCGTTAAATTACATTATATTCACCCGAATCATTATTAATGTACATAATGAATTGTATATTGAGCATCTTCATTCGAAACATTTGTCTTTCTTTGGCTCTAATAAAGTCTGTACGCTTCATTTATAAAGCTATAATATAGATTGCTCTTTACGTTTGTGATGTTTTTTTAAACACCGAACTTCAAATTCATCTATGCGTCACTGTTCATTCTTGAAGTAAACTTTTGTCCGTTTGGTGAATAAGTAAACAGTTTTAGACCGCTGCTGAAGTTGAACGTGACGCGTCTGGAGTATGTGTGTGTGCTCTTTTATTTTGATTAGATAATCATTAAGTGTTCAAGAATAGAAGCAGTACAAGTGTGAGAGTATACATTGTGCTGGTATAATTGTTGGGCTCTATGTTTTCCACGATGAGAAAAATGCGGATGGAATCGCACAATCCATTCATAAAAACGGTATTCACAGTTTAACGCATTTACACAGTTTAAACAGACATTACTTTTTAAGGAATAATCCCACAACATTTCTTCCATGTTTTAATTTTAATAGTAAATCCCCTTTATTTGCCAAAAAAAAAAAGTTTGCTTAATTTTCAGTAATTTAAAGATAAATTAAATTAATGTTTGATGCCTTGATTTGAAAACAATTAAAATTTAAATACACAGAATTTTTAAAGGGGGGGGGGGGGGTCATAAGGCTTCTTTAAGATAAAAAAAAAAGATGTTTTATGCATTCAAATAATTAGACATAACAGAATTTAAAACAGAATTCGGTAACAATAAAAAATATGGTGAGAAAAAATAAAACATTTCATAGGGCCCCAAACATGTAATTTTTGTTAAACTTTTATTAAATTGATGTGAAAATGTATAAGTTTCATGATTTTAATTAATTAGACTTGCTTTTTGATTAATGCACTTTAATTTAACTATTAAAAAGGAGTGGAAAAAACTGAAAATACAAAAAACAGAGTCCAGAAAAATCTAAACAGAAATAACGTAATTTGGAAAAAAACATTATGGAATTTATGAAAAATAAAACAGATTTCATAGGGCCCTATTAGAGTGTGGTAATTTCAACATTTACTATTACTATTATTATTATTATTATCATTACTTTTATTGTTACACTACTACTAGTATTGTTCAGTACTGTTTTTTTTTTTTACAGATCACTATTTAATTTGTGTTCAGTATCCATTTTAAAAACTATCAGTTAATTAATCAGTATCGGCAAGACTGGTCCAACCTAGCTATTAACACCAAACACGCAGTGAATATACCCATTGCATCCTTCGCTCTAGATTATTCGTTGGATGTTTTTGACGTAGCTATCTTTTTATTCGGAATAAGAGAAAAAAATCCCGCAAGTATAACCATGGTGAGGATAAATACGATTGCTGCTTCGTATCCGTTGTGGAAGTCCCAAAAATGTCGGAGAGCCAAACACAGACGAGTCCACAGCACCATCAGAGGCACACACAACACAGTGAATTTATACCATATAATTTTGGGGTGCTCACAAACAGCAACAATGCACTCCTACATTTTGTGATTCAACCAGATGTGCCAATAAGCTCTTCGCTGATTGGCTTGCGCGAAGCGTCAGGTGAATTTTCCACTCGAGTTGACTTTTTTTAACTTGCTCAAAGACAGTATTGAGGCGAATATCTTGCATATGCGCAACCACAAAAGCGTCGCGCTTTTTGTGTCTTTTGCATCTTCTGGTGTGGATTCGCCTCTATTAGTGTCTTTGCATTGACTTTGTATAAAATCTACTCGTGTGAAAAATTACATTAAAATTTTAATTTAGTTACAAGTATGCAAGAACCTTTAGTTTCTATCTTGGGTTATCTCAGCTTCGCAGGAGTCTTTGTGCCCAAATGATCGAAACTTGTCATAAAGTCCATAAACTCATGTCAGTTTTGTCTATATCTATGACTTATGTTTATGCAAACATCAAGCTTTTCCATTCAGGTTTTAGTTATAGTAATGCTTCACGTAGCATACATTTCTAATGAGCAACCTGCTACTCAACCTGTTGCTTGTTGTGATTTCTCAGATGTCGACCGCATCTGTCTGTGTGCTGCAAATAACTGCCATTGGTATATTTCCAACCGCCTCTTTCTATTCATAATGATTTCTTGAGAGTGACATAATAAAAGTCCTGCAACACTCAACCGCAGATGTGGGGTGCCTGTTACTCAACAGACATATTTTTTAAATTACATAAACTCATCTGGTTGGACCTGACCTATGCTGTTTGTTGGTTTTCAGAGTCTATTCTTTGTTTGCATTGATTAGCCATTAGTGTTTTGCATTGAGCAAAACTTGCATGTTTCAAACCAGTTCAAAGTGTCTTTTTTAGTTTTTGAAGACTTAAACGAAGGTCAGTTTGAGCTCTTGGATCTGTGTTGATAACGTTGTTCCTCAAGCATCTTTACAGTACTCAATGTCCTTTGGCTTCTGCACCGTGGACCACTTGAGAAAAGATCTGGACGGTGTAGGAGCTGTAGCTGAAGGCTAACCAGGTGTTGTGACACCTTTTTATGGTTTTTCCTCGCCCAGGGCCAACAACAGGTGGATGACTTGACCTCATCACTGAAGAATCCTGGATCTCCTTCCGTATTCCAACATGATTATGAAAACAAAACCTGTGCAGACGGCGAGACTCATTTTATAGTTTGTGTGAGATAGATGAGATCCATAAGCAGTCTTGTTTTGTGCGAAATGGTCAAAAATTAAGGGGTTCAGAAAAATAACCTGAATTCAAACCGAAAACAAGTTAATCTTCCCAACCCCATTGATATATTTTTTCTCATTTGAATCATAAACCCACTTAATTTTGGTCGATTTCTCAGAATACAAGGCTTCTTAGGTTGTTGTTGGTGGTTTCCATTTCTAAAGGGACAGCTAAGAAAATATAAAACATAAAAACACGTTTTTTTTTAAAGCATTAATCTGCTTGATTTCTCAAACATAGATTTTATTTTTTGGGCCCCATTGACAGATATTTGCTCTAATTTAAGTGGTAAAAACTCACTTTTATCGGTTTCTCAAAAAACAAGACGTTTTTGGAACCTAATGAGCATGTTTTGTCATTTCTACTGGAAAGCAAGATAAAAAAAAATGCTGAGGAGGAAAATCCCTTGTGCAATGCATCTGTTTGCTTTTTCCATTAGGGCAGAAAAATAGTTTCCATTGGCGTTTGGAGGCATAACAATACCTTCGCACCTGGTATTCCAGCCCTTCTCCGCCACGCCTCCACCCCGAGCTCCAGCGGCACGCCAAGCCTGTGCAAACCCATAAATTCCTTTGCCTTGAGGGAATGTCTTTACACCTGCGAAAGGAAACCCTCCTCCACTGCGGTGCTGATCAAACCTCTGCCCCGACCTGCTGCCCACCTCAGGCTGGAAATTCAGTCCAGACTCTCCTGCCAGAACCTAGATCTCGCGTCTAAAAAATGCATTTCAGAGGAGCTGATAAAATGTTTTGGTTGTGTAACAGTGCCATCTGGTTTGATGTGTACGCTCAAGTCCTGGCAGCGACTCTTTTTGGGATTGGCACGCGTTGTTGGAATGGTTTAGATGAGATGGCGGATGATGGGCATGTCAGTGATTCTTCACGTCTTACTCATGTGATTCATGACATATGTAGCAAATAATCCAGCGTTTAGTGTTTTATTCCACCGTTGCACTATTTTGACTCATGCAAAAGTAAACAGACGATTGTTTGTCACGTTGAGAGCATATTAAACAATGGTGTTCAGATCTGAGAGAACAGTCGGGTTCCTCAAGTAAAATCCTTACCCCCTACGATTTATTTTTTTACATTAGAAATTCAAATAGAGTAAAAACTAGTGCACACAATCATTTGAATTCTGTAAGTTTGACGAGTTGCATTGAATATCAATCGATTGTTGGGTTTAAGTTGGTTTGCAGCCATTGAAGAACCAATGATTACTCAGAGCGTTCATACCAAATATAACTTTAATTGTCCCATATGTAGTTTCTGCTCAATTGCACAAAATTGTACTCCATGCGACATAGCCGCGAAGCAGCTCTTGTGGCTTATTGCTTCAACCTGAACTGGAGGAATTGAAGTGAGACGTCGTCTTCAGCAGCTCCAGCTGATTACAGCCCTCAGGGGGCTTGTATTTCTTCTGCTCGTCCTCATATCGTCAGAGCGAGCTGACAGAGCCAAGTCTGACTCAATCGAACGCTGTTGCATTTCTCATTAAGAGTATAAAACTCTTAGCAGCAGCTGTGGAGGCGGTCAGCGCTATTTCATGTTCTTTGGATCTCATTTTTGTTGTCTGTGCTCCAGCTCGAGGCTCTCGGCCAGCTGAATTATCGTCATCATAACCACGATGCCCAGCATTGATTCGCTCGCTCCAAACGCACACCTTCTCGATTACATTAGCAGCACTGGCCCATTGACACGCCAACATGTTGTTCCACTAAATACCGACGTTTGATGCCAGACAAGCCTGCACTTCTGTCCACCAAACCTGAGGACCGGTTTACTGCAGTTCATAGTGATGCTGTCAGAGTCTCATTACTGGAAAAACACATTTGCTGTTGGATGTCAATCCGAGCTTTTAGTTCATTATAGCGTCTTTCTGTTTTGACCTTGATCTTGAGCAAAGCTGGACATATTGGGCGATGTGTGGTCTGGAACTGGTTTTAACTCAGTTTTCATGTTTTGTGACGATTCTACTGGCATCTGAAGATCCATTCTCCTGAGAGCCATGCGGAGGTGTAAAAATTCTTCTGATTTTACATTTAATAAAGTTCTGTTATAAGAAAACATTTTTTTTATTCTTAAAATTTAATTTAATAAATTAAAATGGAAAATAATCCAATGGATCTTATAAGGCCATAAATTAAAAAAATTTGTAAACTTTTATTTAATATATTTTGATTAATTAGTTTTATTTCAATTTTAATTGATTGCTAAAATGTATTTTAACCATTCAAATGGATTCCAGACAATAAAAACAAAATGAACTAAAAGAAAAATAAATACAGTGGATTTCAGATTGCCCTAAAAATTTATTTAAATTTGTAATTCATCAATTTCAGCTCATTAGATAAGATAACTTTTTAATAATTAAAGTTTTGTGAATTCGATTGATTGTTTTTTAATCATCAAAATGTATTTTGGTTCATAAAATACAGAATAAAGAATCCATAAAAAAATTGAAAATGGAAAACTTTGGGATTTATAAAATTTGTGGAAAAAATCTAATCATTTCCAATTTGCAAAAATAATAAATTACTTTTATTTAACATTTTAATAATCGGTCAATTTATTAGTAAAATCCAACTATTAAGATAGACTCCAGAAACATTAACATGAGGAAGAAAAAACAAGAAAAACAGTTATTTGGGAAAAATGTAATGGTTTAATAAATCAGACTTGATGACAAACCGTGAGTAGCATAAAAGCAAAAGTTCATTCAAAAATGTAAGCATTCACTCTCTCGACCGCTGTAATGACTTTTATATCATTCCACATCCATGAAACTAAATATTTTGAAGAACATTTCAGACTAACCATGTCTGTCAAGAGCCAAAAACACTATTTCAAACCCTTATTCAGCCATTATATGTTAGAAAAATGGTAAGCAGAACGGAAAGAATGAGAAAATGACAAATCCTGGGGTGGGAGAAATATGCGTCTTTTAAATCTAGACATAAGCAAGGTTAGGTATAAGTGATATTAGTCTTGACTCATAGCCATTTATTGAGCAAAATTACAATATTGTAGCACAAGCTTGTTGGTTTGCTCAATTTTAATATCATGAGACAATGATTTTTACAGAAACATTTACAGGATTTTTATTTATCGCCAAACATCCAAACGTTTCCTCAATGCCACATTTATTTAATTTTATTTTAACAAGCCTCCGCAGGTTTTCATGGTTGCGGTTGCCAGATTTCAAGAGTTCAAATCACCCAGAGCTTTTATTTTAAACATTTGCATTTTCTGCTGGATTTTAGCGATCTCTATTAAGAGATCCTGCTCAAATGAAATTGCACCATTTGAGCTTTTCAAATATGCTTTTTGAAGATTTTAATAGTTTTTATTATATAAAGAGTATAGATGCATATGATAAATAATAAATCAGAAAACTACAATTTTTTTTTTTTTTTTGCATTAATTCTAGTGAAATATGAAAAGAAATGAGACCAGTTGTGATTAATGGTGGCAGTTTTAATTTCTTTAGCGAAATAATCATGATTTAGTATCGTGCAACCCTTTAAGTTCATTTAAGTCATCACAAAAACATGTACATGTTATCACAAAATAAATGCAAACAATAAATGCAGTTTTGATGCTCTTAAATGTTGCACGACAGATCGCTGTAGCAGCTTCAGTTCAAGGGCGAGACTCTTCCACTTTATTACAATTTATAGCACAGAATAAACATGAATGAACATCAGAAGGTTTTGAAAGATAAAGTACAACTCACTGAAATGTATCACGTCTCGTGTAATCGCTCAATCAGTGTTTCAACTGAAAGAAAGAGGTCAAATAAAACGGCTTGTCAACAATGTCACGTAACATTGCATTCACCTCAGGAAAATTATCCAGTGTTAGCTATAAAGAAACTCTAGAGAGAGCTAATGATTTATAATGTAGCCTATTTATGCAGTGAATTTTTTAGTTTTCCCTTAAAGCCAAACTATCAGTATCGGCAGATATCATTCTGAATCGTATCAGCTGAGAAATTTCATATATTTTGGAGATAAGTTTGTTATGGGCTTTGTTCTTATTCGCTGTTTTTTAATTAGTAAGATCTGGCAACCCTAATGAGTCAAAACATACTTGGTTCACTGTGATTTCACAATTCTAATATGCATTTAAACACATAATTAACAACTAGTTGTTCAGTTTGGTTCAGTACAGTTGTAAATTACTGAACTGTATACGTATGTGAATTGTTCGTGGGCTTATTCACCTGTTGAACCCACCATCAAAACAAACTCAGACTGCAGAAAAATGCACACGTGTTGATGTTGAAAAACTTCTCGGTTACGTATGGTTACCCTCGTTCCCTGAAGGAGGGAACGGAGACACCACGTCGGTGACGGAAGAATATTGAATATGGAATATCGCTTCGATAGACCAATCTACTTCGAGTGTAAACTAAATGAGCCAATGTGCATTGGCATGCAATTATTGCATCCAGCTGCCGCTGATCACTGCGTGAGTATAAGAGGGCAGCAGGTGCAATGCATACCAGTTTTTCGCTGAGGAGCCGAGCCGGGGACCCGCCAGCTCAGCGGCGGTACAGCAACCATAGCGATGGGACGTGGCGTCTCCGTTCCCTCCTTCAGGGAACGAGGGTTACCATATGTAACCAAGACGGTGACCGACGAATATGGGATCCCTATCAAAGCGCCATGGGTTCTGCCCGTACCAGTGCCCTGTGCGAGCCACCTGCGCCCCTATTAGGTGTAGGCCAGGGCTCAGAACAAGTAGCTCCACTCACCATTGTCAAAGCACTACCTCACTGGGTGAGATTGGATAACACTGGGAAAACGTACCCGGTCTGCTTGGAGCCGGGACGCTGCGGAAGCCCCATCCTTCCCGAAGGAGGTCTCGGAGGCAAATACACATATAGCATCCGTTTAGGAGTATACAGAGAAATTTGAGGTGATTAAAAACCCTCTTGAGAAGGCAGAAGTCTGCTGGGGAAACACAGGCTTTAAGGCTATACCGTGGACTATACACATATGAGTACCGATTAGGTCTCAATATGAAACCCACCTTCCATGGGTCCAGCTGCTTAGGGTGATGGAGGATCTCAACAGGGTCTACAGTACGGACACTCTGGAGTAGTTTAAGCAAGCCGACACAAACCGGGGCCTCTCAGTGCCACTACCTGTTTGAGGTGAGAACACAGGAGGATACCGGCTCTACACGAAGGCTATAGAATCTAGCGAACGTGTTAGGGGTCGCCCACTCAGCAGCTCTACAAATATCTGTCAGCGAGGCACTACGAGCCAGCGCCCAGGAGGATGCAACACTTCTAGTTGAGTGAGCTCGCAACCTGAATGGGCACGGCACATCCTGAGCCTGATAAGCCAGGGTTATGGCATCCACAATCCAGTGGGCCATCCTCTGCTTAGAGATGTCACTCCCCTTCTGCCGGCCTCCGTAACAGACACAGAGCTGATCTGAGGTCCTGAAGCTTTGTGTCCGGTCTACGTAGCATCTTAATGCTCGGACGGGACAGAGCAAAGCCAGGGCTGGGTCTGCCTCCTCCAGGGGCAGCGCCTGCAGGTTCACCACTTGGTCTTTGAAGGGTGTAGTGGGAACCTTGGGCATGTAGCCAGGCCAGGGCCTCAGGATTACCTGGGAGTCTGCCGGCCAGAAATCTAGGCACGAATCGTCAACCGAAAATGCATGTAGGTGGAGGCCTTGATGGAGGCCAGTGCAAGCAGGAGCAGAGTTTTCAATGAAAGAAACTTTAGCTCAACTGAATGCAAAGGCTCAAATGGGCCCTGCTGTAGTGATTTAAGCACTAGAGACAGGTCCCAAGAGGGTATACAGGGTAACCTCCTGGCCCATCTAAGGAACCTGACGATGAGGTCATGCTTACCCAAAGACTTTCCATTCACGGGGTCATGGTACGCAGCAATAGCAGCAACCTGGACTTTAAGGGTGGAGGGAGACAGCCTTCGCTCCAGCCCTCACTGCAGAAAGGACAGCACGACTACAATCAGGCATCTTCAGGGGGCTATTGAAGCAATATCCCATATTCCATATTCGTTGGTCACCGAAGTGGCGTCGAGAGGGACCGACTGAAAGGGAACTGTGATTATTTAAAGTGTAACTAAACCCCTGGTCAGAGCCTGACTCCACCCACTGACAATATTTGAAAAATGCTGAAAAGTGGGCAGATCACAGAAGAGATAGAGGGGACGAACCTAGGGCAGGGCTGAGAGAGAGCGGCGTGAACCTGACACCCGCAGTGACGGATTGATTGACAGCTGCTGTCAGAGTCGCTAAAATGGAGAGTGACTGTAATGACGCAAGTAGCTATGCAACAGAGCAATCATTTGAAGTAGAGGACTTTTCTCCCCCACCTTCACCTGAAGTGGAGGATGTCGAGGTGTTTGTTCATATCAATTCAAGCAACTGCTCAAACTGCGGTCTTAACTCCCGCATCGCGTCGCTTTTCAGCGCGAGCTGTGGCCATATCCACCTCCATTGCGTTGGAGAAGCAATCCCGTGTAAAATGCAATTTGCACACTCCAGCTCTAGGCGGGAACTCACGGTCTTCCAGGCCAAGTGCATGCAATCACTGGCGCCTAATTTTAATGTCTGCTGGAAAACTATGCAGTCCAGCAGTGCTGTCACAACCAGCAACACTACACCTACGTACCATCCTGACCACTGTACTAAATACAGATAAATCTACGCTTGATTTTTTGAACTTGAAGATCTAAATAACTATATAATTAATATGCTAAATAGATGCAATAACAGTCTTTCCTGATCGTTTTCAATTCTCGCAATTCCAACTCCTGGACTTACTACAGTGATTTTGACGGAATTGAACAAGATGGTTTTATACTGCCAGGGGCGTGGTAGCTCGTACAAAGGGGCGTGGTGAGCTGGAAACAGCTTACGTCACCTGCCACTGCAACATCCAATAGGAAAAATCAACTGCAGTGGCCACCGTTCAACCTGAAGAGGGCAGCACTCAGACGTTTTTACACCATATATTGTAGAATTAAAACACTTTATACTCAAATGTCAAAAAAGTTACTCTAAACAATGAACAGCACTAATAAAGCCCCATTCTTATAGATCATTAACTAAAAAAGTTGGTTTAGGGTTTAGTTACTCTTTAACATTGAGCTGACGTCGATTCCCAACAAAGCGGCTGACATCTGATTGTGACGTGTGACTTTTCACATTTCTTGCTCGCCTGCTTCTCATTTCCGACGTTTAATGCAGACTTGGCTAATTTCTTTTTTGGCTGAAATGTGCCCTAAGTGCAGCATTGTCAGTCAGTGAGATTGTGTCTGGCCTTTTTTTTTTCAGTTTATTGATGTCATACTCAGAAAAACTGGGACAGATTCATTTTTTTTACTTTTCCACAATATGTGGTAATGACTTGAGTATTAACTTGATGAAGTGGAGGATTTTCTGTTTATTGTTTCTTCATGGAATTGTTTTTGGGCCATTTGGATCAACACATCATTGACTTGCAGATCAACAGAATCGAAGCTGCGGTTTGGAGTTAGAAATAAACTCTTTACAGTGTGACAATAGGCCACAAAATCAACACTTGAAAATGGGTCTTTGCTCTTAAATCTAGGAATCTTTTAAGGAAGCGTTCGTTATATTATTCCATAACAGAATCTCATTTAAAATGAATAGACGATTTGATTAAAGTGGTTGAATATTAACTTTAAAGGATTAGTTCACCCAGAAATGAGCATTTGCTGAAGGATTACTCATCCTCAGGCCACCCAAGAAGAAGATGAGTTTGTTTCTTCATCAGATGTTGAGAAGTGTAGCATTCTATCACTTGCTAAGCAGTGGATGTTCTGCAGTGAATGGGTGCCATCAGAATGAGAGCTCAAGCAGCTTATAAAAACATCACAATAATCCACAGAACTCCAGTCCATCAGTTAACATCTGGAGAAGACAAAAACTAAAATGAATCCAAGACGTTTTTAACTAAAATACACGTTCACAATCCATAATAACACTTCCTCCAGTGAAAAAATGTTGTGGTCTGAATCAGGAGAGAAATCTGCACAGATCAAGCACAGCTCTAAACAAATATGTGGCTGGACGTTGATGTGAGAGACTTAGGATTTTATCGCTGGAGGAAATGTTGTTATGAATTATGGACTCGTATTTAAGCAATGGTTTGAAGTTAAAAACGCCTTAATGATTGATTTGTTTCATAGCTTTTTAAAACAGAAAATAAAACATTTCATAGGGCCCTGTTATTGTTGAAATTTGAATAAATTATTAAATTGTTCAAGTTTTAAAAAATCTAATAAAATAAAGTCTAAATAAAATTGAATTAAACCATTAAAATTTAATACAGAAAAATGAAAGGGGAAACTTTGGAAAAAATTTGTTACTAATTACGGTAAAACCTTTACAAAAAAAATATTTATATTAAAAAAATATATATATATATTATTTTTATTTATTTTTTTGCATAAATGTCATGATTTTAATTTACTAGACATGCTTTTTGACTGGTAAAATTGTATCCAAAAAAAATGTAGATTGAAAAAAACAAAGATAAAACTGATTTCATAGGACCTTTAATAAAAGCCTTTAATAAAATGTTGATTAGTTGTACAAGTTCCATGATTTCAATTAGTTATATGCTTTTTGAGTACTAAATTTTAAGTCTGAGAAAAAAAGGAAAATTTGGACGAAATTAGCATCCTACAGCTTATTAATTTTAATATTTAATTCACTTGTAAACATAATTTATATTTACTACAAACTCATTTTACACATTTCAGCTGAGGCCTTTAAAACTAATTCATTAAAGGAGTAGTTCAATTTCAGAATAAAAATCTGATAAATTTACTCTCCCCCACATCATCCAAGAAGTTCATGTCTTTCTTTCTTCAGTTGCAAGGAAATTAAGGTTTTTGAGGAAAACATTCCTGGATTTTTCTATATATAATGGACTTCAATGGGGACCAGTGGGCTGAAGATCCTAACTGCAGTTTCAGTGCAGTTCTACACGACCCAAGCTAAGGAATAAAAGTCACACATTTTCTAAAAAAACTTTCATATACTTTTTAACCAAGACTTGCTCGTCTTGCACTAGCTGGACTTCATGCATGACATAATCAAGTTGGAATATCTTAAAAACCTTAATTTCTTTGTGACTGAAAATATCTTCGATAACATGGGGGACAGTAAATGATCATGAGATTTTTATTCTGGAAGTTAACTACTCCTTTAAGATCAAACACACAGCTTTTGTTTTCTCCAGATGTTAACTGATGGACTGGAGTGCTGTGGATTATTGTGATGTATTTATCAGCTGTTTGGACTCTCATTCTGACGGCACCCATTCACTAAAGAGGATCCATTGAGACACTGATGCAATGCTATTTCTCCAAATCTGATGAAGAAACAAACTCACCAGCTGAACTTCTCCTAAGCGGTCTCAGATGTTCTCCTGAGAGACAGTAGGTGGTTTGAAAGTGTTCAGCATCCCATCCAAACCTTTTTTCCAGTCGTCTGTGTTTGTTACGCAACAGCGAGAGCAGCGACTGGCTTGTTTATATTTCAGGAATCATCTGTCAGAACATGTTCCACGCTTCCATCTAAATGTTTTTGTGTGCTTTGGAGAAAATCTGAACCCGGCAAGTGCTGTCAGCTTCAGCTCGGCTCCGTCTGACTAAGGTTCAGATGAACGGGGGCTTTCATCAAGATAAACATCGGCTTCATGAACACAGTGGAGACACTGCGAGTTGAGACATAGAATACTAGATCGATGAGTTGGACTAGCAGTCAGGAGTTTGGATTCGGATGAAAACACTGAAATCACACATTGGAGTCTAGTCATAAAAATGTAATTTACTGTAACATTGAATTTGGATGAATAACTCAAAAGTAGGCCAGTAATTTAATTACTGATACTGTCTTACAGTGGCTGTGTTCATATTTCTCAGACAAGCAACAGTTCATTAGCACTGATCATTCCAAATGTCATTCTGTCACTTTTTCTCGTGGAGTGCCTCAAGGCTCTGTCCTTGGTCCACTTCTATTCTTCATCTACATGCTTCCTCTTGGTCAGATCATCCAACGGCATGGTCTAAATTTCCACAGTCACTCTGCTGCTATGCAAATCTATTTTACCGTAGAGCTCAGTTCTGTTTTCTCCCTTCTTCTTTTACATCTTGCGTACACGATATGAATTTCTGTTAGTTGGCCCAAGATCCCTTGTAACATTGGCTCCCTGTCGCCTATCATATTCAGCTTAAGATTTTTGTTTTAGCCTATTAAGACACAAGAAAAAGTTTTAGGAAAAAAATAAACAAAAATTCCATATCTTTAGACATTAAAAACTGATATTTCATTCATAATTTAAGCTATGGACATCTGGACTCAATTTCTTAAAAAAAAAAAAAAAAATACGAATGAAAATGCATAGACAAAAACGAAAGATTTTTTAAATAACCAATATTTTTTTTTTTTACCAATCTTTGTATAAAGATGATTCTCAGCTATATATATATATATATAATTTATTTATTTAGTTAAATATAGTTAGGTAATAATCATTGATCATTTATTAGGTTGGTTCCTAAATGTATGTATTAATTAGTTTTATTTATACATTCATCGTATGTGTTTATTAATTTGTTTCATTAGCATATTTTTGTCATGTGTTTTTGTTTATTCATTAATTTATCAGTTTGGTTAATAATCATGTTTTATATATTAATTCGTTTTATTTGTATATTATTATTATTATTATTATTATTATTATTATTATTATTATTATTATTTAATCATTTATTTGATTAATAAATTATGTATTTTTGTTTATCAATTAATCAATTTAATTAACAGTTTTTTTATTATTTATTAAAATGTTTCTCAAATTGTCAAAATATCGGGGGGGAAATTCGTATACTCATCGAAATCATAAAATTTATTGATCAAAAGCTGTGATAAAAATTATTTAAATTATATAATTGGCAACATTGACTCCATTAATCATCTCAAACCAAATACAGTCAGAGATCTGAAAAAAAAATATTATGACATAATTGTATGGCTTCATATCTCAGTATGGAACGAGCTGACCGGCTCAGGAAGTAGAAACATGTTCTAGTGTTATCACTGTGTTGACGTTCTCATGGCTTCGATGTCTAATCAGAGCATGTGTTTTCTGTGTCCTGTCCTTGTAAATGCTGTGTGTGTTTGGGTGTGTGTGTGTGTGTGTGTGTTGTATTGTGTCTTTGGGAAGAACTGAAGCATACCCAGAGATAACGTGGCTTTGCATTGGCTGAGGCTTCGCTCTGATTTATTCCTGCTGGTATGAAACCCAAACAGAATGCTTTATGGGAATGACTTCACTGCTCATAAATTCAAGTGTTTGGGGACTCGTCAGAGATGCTTCTCTCTGGTTCTCTGTCGTTGTGTGTGTTTTGTGTCCCTCGCTGCGGTCCGAGGGCCGTGTGGGAGCCGTGAAGCCCTGCACACCTGCTCGGAGTCTGCACTGATCCTGGATCTGCTTTCATGGACGCGCTCCCTACAGAATCCTGCTTCTGCCCCCATTAGACGACATGACTATATTGGAAGAATGCATGTTTTTTTTTTTACTTCCTTTAATAATGAAATTAAAGTTCATCAAGTTTAAAAACAGCCAGAGGGCAACTGAACACTGCAGAACCAAACTTGACAGTGCATCTTAAAAACACAACACAAAAAAGTACAACCTGCCTTTTATTTTATTAATATATATAATATTTAGTCATTTGGATTAAAATGTTTCTCAAATTGTCAAAATATCGGGGGGGAAATTCGTATACTCATCGAAATCATAAAATTTATTGTATATATATATATACTTCAAAATAAAACTATATACAATTACTATAAAAATATTATAATTATTATAATAGTCATATTTGCATTTATGATAATGATAGTTATTATACATTTATTTTTTGTGTTGCAAAATGTTATTATTTTTGTTTACTAATTAATTTTATTAATTTATTAAACAATAATCATTTAGTTTGGTTCACAAATTGATAAATTAGTTTTTGTTATTTATTAATGTGATTTATGTACTTTATTTATTTTATTAATATCTTTATTTATTTTTATCATTAATATAATTTACTAATGCATTTTTTGTTTATTAATGAGTTAATTTAAGAGTTCAACTATTTTTGCTTGACTCTGCATTTTAAAAATGCAGGAAAAAATCTATAAATATACTAATAATTAAATAAATAAAACATACTGACCTTTTTTGTGCTGTGAAAATTTTTATTTCACTATAAAACTAAAAATATATTCATTTGGGAACCAAATATATATATATATATATATATATATATATATATATATATATATATATATATATATATATATATATATATATATATATATATATATATATATTTATATATATATATATATATATATATATATATATACATATACACACACACATATATATATATATATATATATATATATATATATATATATATATATATATATATGATTTTTACTTTATCCAGTAATCACAAACTTTATCCGCAGATTCTTTGTTTTACATCAATTATTTTACATCTAATTGGCATTATTGGCCATTTGGTCTAAATGATTGTAAAGTATAAAGTCTTGACGTTTCTCGTTGTAGGTGGTGGATTTGTTGTTGTGTTTACATCACAACTCATTTTTTTTCCTTCATTAATGAGCGATTTAACCTGAGCTTGAAACATTTTCCAAAACACGCTCAATATAAGAGCAGATGATTGTTTGCTGTCTCTGGTGTGCGCAGGGTTTGTTTGGATTCACGTTTCATCCCTTCATCACAAACATCTCTTTACTGGAAGAGCTCACAAGAGCGGCTTTCAGCGCTCACCGGTAATATTTACACAGCAAATAGACTTTTCCATCTTGAACTAACAGTTTAGTACAGCATTTATGAATCTGGGTCACTGTTGATGTATTTATATACTGCAGTGTTCATTTAAAATGCAGTAAATAATCTTAACTAACCTAAAGGGGAAAAATAAAATCTTTGCTGAAAACGTGCTCACCCTTAGGTCATCCGAGTTTGTTTCTTCATCAGGTTTGGAGAAATGCAGCATTGCACCAGTGTCTCATCAATTGACGCTCTGCAGTGAATGGGTGCCGTCAGAATGAGAGTCTGATAAAAACACCTAATAATCCACAGCACTCATCAGTGAACATCTGGAGAAGACAAAAGATGAAACACATCCAGCATTCATTCTGACGGCACCCATTCACTGCAGAGCATTCATTGCTGAGACACTGAGACAATGCTACATTTCTCCAGATCTGTTTCTAACCTGAGGTTTTGTGTTTGAGCGAGTGATGTACTGTACGTGCGAGACGGAGGGAACAGATGGAGATGGATCCAGTTCTACAGTTGCTCAGCTTTAATGACTGTTTTCCACCTGAAAGGGATTTGAGCAAATGCTTTGGGAACATAGCTGTGGTCTGGAGTCTCTTCACCGCTCCAACACACTCACACACACACACACACACACACACACACACACACACACACACACACACACACTGAGCTACAGCTGAGCTAAGACTGTCAGGCTGAAAACCATCGTTCTGTGACAGGAGCTCGATGCTTTTGTTCAGTGTGTAATGGTGTCTGTGAATGCAAGTGTCTATAGTTTTGTGCTTCAGTGGGTGATAAAATGAGGGAAAGAATCTCACAAAGCCATATTTAAAAGAGCAGAAGTTCACTTGCTAGGTCTCCATACAATTTTGAAATTGGTGCTTGGGAATATCTGGATGCAGAAGCTTTATCTGCACTGAAACTAAACGTTTGCACTATACAGCAAAATGCACATTTAACCTGACAAAAAATTTTGAAAATCAATTTTTTTTAAATGACAGTTCTTCCATTATATATATATATATATATATATATATATATATATATATATATATATATATATATATATATATATAAAAACAAGAAATAAACAGCTTGATTTTATTCAGCAACAAAAAAATATTCAACTTGGTGCAGATGCTAATATTGCTAATATCAATTTTTAATAAATATTCATGAAATGTTAGAAATATCACTAAATTATAAATGATAATATTTTGTGTAAAGAACATTTTATTTTTCATAATTTTGACTATTTTTGAATAGTTTTCATGACAATTAAGCATTTTCACCCCAAATGTTTATTGTCATTTTTTCTAATTCATTGTTTATTTATTAACTTTATTTTATTTTACTATTATTTATTCAAATAATATATTTATAATATATTTTCCAATTTGGCATAAAAAAATTCTTCTTTAAATATTTTTTAAGAACAATTTAATCAAAATACTGAGAAATTTTAGTAATTGCTAAATGTATTTATTTATTTGATAAATATTAGATTTATTAAAACAATGTATTATTTATTAGAAATTATGTATACTATTTTGCATGCATTTTTTCCTGTAATTTTGCTTGAAACTAGAAATTTTTAGTAATTGGTATTTTTCTTTTTTTTTTTTTTTTAGTTTTTTTAAAATAATCTGATAGGTCATAACAACATGGTAAAAATCCTGAATCCACAATAAGTCACTTTGGATAAAAGTGTCTGCTAAATGCATTTTTAATTTAATTTAATTTAATTTAATTAGATTTTGCATAAGGACCTTTTTTGTGTTTTAAATCATTTTGAGCAACAGTTTTCCTGACTGTTAAGCATATTTACCCTCCATTCTTCATTTACTTTTAGACTTCACCCAAATAAAGCAAAGGTTATCATCTTCAGAAATGAAGTTTCAGTGTAATGTAGTCTGTAAATCTCGATCTTTCTGAGGTTTGGGGCGTTTGTTGGTTGGTTGTTTGGTGTGGATTTGTCCCGTGAGGTTTGGCTCTGTGTTTTGGCCGGAGAACAGAACGAGCTTCTGAGCGTCTGAGAATCTGCTCTTGGAAATGCCCGGCTCTCGTGATCGAACGCTGAGAAATCCCTGGTTTACGAGGCTCTCGGCTGATGTCATGTGAGAGATGTCGAAGCTGTTTCTGATTCAGACTGAACCAGTCTCCAGCTGTGAGCCTGATTTAACCTCAATCTGGCTTTTATGGAGCCAAAACATGAGCCATGATGTCATGGAGCGTCAACTCGGACCATGATGTTGAATATTCATAAAATAATCCCAATGAATCAGCTTTAATAACCCCGCTCCTGTTATACTGAAATGTTGTAATGCTGCTGCAAATGTGTGCATGTTGAGCATGTGTCAAACTGATCGAAAGTGACTTTTTAACTTTCTAAAATCCTTAAAAATAACATGCATTGCAGTTTCCACAAACATATTGTGCAGCACAACTGTGTTCAACATTCACTGATTTTAATTATTTATTCAGTGTTAAACGTATTGAAAATAAAAAAGATAATAGACATATTAAAAATAATATATTACCAGTTATAATATTATGCATAGTTACCTTTTTTAGGTTTACATTTTTTATTTTTTTATTAACTGATAATAATTTGACAATTTTCATAGCAATTAAGCAAATTTAATTTTAAAATTATTTATTTATGTTTTTTTTTATAAATATTAAATGTTAGATGTATTAAAATAATGTATTGTTAATTATAAATTGTTAATTTAATATAAATAATGTATTATTTATTTCATTTTAAATGTTCAATATTGACTTTTTATCACAATTACTTAATCTTTTTACCCTATTTTTTAGTTTTTTTTCCCCAAGTAATCCCTTTTCAGATGTATTATTTATTCATTTATTTATTTATTTAGTTGAATAATTTTTTTTCTTTAACTCAATATTTATTTATATATTTACATAAATATAATTTATACAAATGTAGTTAAATCTTATTTTAATACTTTATTTTAAAAAATAAAAACAATAAACATTTCCACAGATCTCCTAGAATCCCCTTGTTAGATGTGTTTTCAAATCAAATGTATCTATTTGATTATTTAATTTATTTATTTATTATTTATTCACATAAAAATTGTATTATATATTTGTTTAAACCAATTCTTTATTTTAACCAAATTTAATTTGTCTTATTTTCATTCTATTTTTTTTTACATTTTACCCTGCTTTTTTCTAAACTTTTCCACTGACCCCCTTGCATCATGTTAGATTTATTATTTATACATTCATTTTAAGTAGCTAAAATATTTTTATTAGAAAAATAAAAATAAAAATAAATAATATCATTTATGTATTAGTTTTAACCATATCAGTAGTGTTTTAATATTGATTAAAATAAAAATATATGAATGCATTTATTTAAATTAATTTATTTTGATAAAATTTAGTAATTTATTATTTATTTTAATATATATTTATTTTAATCTAATTATTTGAGTTATTTATTTTTATTATATATTTTATTATTATTTACAGCATGCATTTTCCTCTCCTTCTATATCGTTCCATTGTTGTCCAGTGTGTTGCATCAGTGAACGTCTGCAGAACGTCATGTTCCCTCGCAGAACCACGTTCAGAAGCTCTTGTGCATGTGGCGAAGAAGCCAAAAGTGTTCAGGACACTCAGGTGGATGACGGGAACCAAAACAAAGAGGTTTCAGTGAACATCACCAGCAAAACTGAAGAAATAATGATGTTTTCTCAAGGTCCTGGAGGAGCTGATGATGGTAGAAGGCTATGTGGAGACGATAAGTCTGACATTTCACCTCATGGTTCCAATGCTGGACTTCCAGAAGATTGTGAAGATAGTGCAAAGCATGAAAAAGAAGAACACCCAAAAGTCAGAGTTCATCATGCGAACGCTCAGATTCAAGTCAAATCGAAGGCCAGGAAAATGCTGATGTTTATTCCAGTGGAAGTGAAGATCAGGTTAATGTGTGAAAGCATAAGGAGACAGACGTCCTAATGTTTATCTGACGTTAGCGCTCCTGTTATCCAGCAGATATGGCTTCAGATAAAGACTAAAGCAATAATCGTTGCTGTGGTGACAGACTGTTTTGGGGACTGATATGTTTTGAGCGCTGATAACTTGACACGCCATTGTGTTCATGGAGACGGACAAACGCAGAAACAATCCTCGTAGAGCTCACGCTGTGGTTAGACTCAGAAAACGAGGGGGAAACGGTCTGGTATCATTGACATCTATTTTCTGTCATGTTTTCTTTTGAGGACGGTTTTTTTTATGTCACGGTTCTTTTAATAAACGTCTGGATCTCTTTGTGAGTGACGCCAGTTCTGAGACTCTTTACTTGTTTTTTCTGCACACAAATGGAAATTTAGCATCACTTCAGTATCTCAGCAATGGATGCTCTGCAGTGAATGGGTGCCGTCAGAATGAGAGTCCAAACAGCTGATATTCCATTCACATCCATTGCTGAGTCTGCGATGCAATGCTAGTAGATTGTCAGCTAATTTTCATTTTTGGGGGTTTTAAATTCCTTCAGATATGAGTGTTACATCGTTGTTCTCTTTATCTTTATCTTTTTTTTCTTAGTGTCTATAATTGCAGAGATTGTGAGATAAATGCTTATTGCATACAGTATGTACTCATATGTTGCATATTATATACACTCATATTAAAAAATATTATGTGAAACGATAATGCACTAACTGTTGTTTACCAATCCTTACAGAATGATCAGAATAATTCCCCTTCAGAATAAGACCTGGAACATTTAGTTTGCCTGTATGTTGGCTGTAATGTGTTTAGTGTATTTGAGGACACGAGTTGGTAGAGTTCAAGTGTTTTCTATCTCTAACACAATGTGTGTTTTCACCAGATGGGTATTTTTAAAACGCAGAGAGAGTGTTCTGCCATTCATGCATGAGATTAAGCAGTTTAATGCTGAAACGCTCACCGCAAACAGGAAGTACAGCACAGCAGTGTCGCTGCGATAAGGACATTGTGACCTCGTGTTATTATTGAGAGAACAGAGCCGTTACCACCATAGACAATGACAGGGGTTATAATTCTCCCCAATAATTAAAAATAACCGAATTGTTAGGATGACGATTGTTAGGTCGCTCTTCCTCATTGGTCTAAACACTCGTCAATCTCAAATTGCTGGCCAATCAAATCAAAGTAGGCGGAGTTTACCGTTCACAGCGCAAATTCCATCGCAAAGTGTTAGTTTGAATGTTAAACGTTTCATATTCTGCAACTGTTATATAATAGAAATGTAAGGCTAACATCAGTTTTATCCAGTGATACAAACTACTAGGCTTTTGTTCGACTGAATGTGATGAGACACGAATCGTTTCAACTAAGAGTGAATGTGTGCATGTTTTAAAATATAATTTGCAAAGAGTTCAAAATGATTGCTTTCCGTGTAAAATTAGACTGTTCTGTTTCGCTATGCTTCGTTAAAGAAAAACAAAGTCTCCCCAGTGTTGAAGGCATGTTCAGGCCTTGGTCTGTGCTGATGCTGGTTTCGCTGGTTAACTGATTGATTGATCGGTTGAATCTGGTTTAGCAGAATAATTAACCACATCCTCGGTGACAAACAGGCTGTGTTTTGTTTTCTAGTACGCTGGGTCCTGAAAAGTTGCCTGCTTTAATTCAGACCAGAGATTTGTGTTGTTTTAGCGTAAACATGTATATTTGTGAGCGTGTATTTGCTAGCAGAACGCTACGATCTTGACATGGCATCGCTGCAAAGAATCCCAAACAAACATGGCTTGTTTGAAGCACGAGACGCTTTGAGAAGTTTCGCGGTCTTCACAATCAACATTTAGATTTAGTTTCTCAAAGATGTGGCTTGGACTTTGCATTGTGTGTAATTGCATTTTAATGAGTCACGATTGGTCCTGATGCCCACATAACCACTGCACGCGGAGGGACAGGTGCATGCTGGGAAAGACTTCTTTAGACCAGTTTGATCGTCGTTATTAGTGGTCTTTGTCCGACCATCAACATTACTAGATTTGATTGTTCTGATTAGGTTATTAGTTAAATCATCCTTAGAAACTAAAAACTCTTCAGCAAATGCATTATCTGTTCAGAATGATTTAGTAGATGCAAAGTAACTCTCTGGCAAAGTGACTTGAGTCCAGTGGTTTTTATGTGTGGGTGTGTGTGTGTCTTCACAGTGCATGGCTGTCATTCTAACAACATCCCATAATGATCTACTATCATTGACCTAGATATTTTGCATGCGTTTCTCTGAAAGCCTTTGCTCTTTGATGGCACTGGAGAATATCAGTCATGAACTGGTTGTATATTGTTTGGCAATCAGCTTGTGTTCTTGCCCAATAGGAGCACGGTCTATGCAGCTGCTCCTCTTCTGTGTGTTTTAGTCCTGGTGTTCAGAACTAACTTATGATCATCATCTCATACTCATAAAAACTGACGAACTGATCTACATTACAGCTTATTCTGACTGAGTTAAGTGCATTTGGTTTTGCGTGCAGGTAATCGACTTAACTTGCGTCTAAGTGACTTCCTTCGCAGATTTGAAAAGTTTGTTTATAGTAAAGAAAATATACTATACTCAATTATAAAAAGCACTTATTAGATATTAAAATGAATACTTGCTATATATATTTGTTGCAATTGCTATAAAAACTAAGTTATGTTCCAAATTTGAAGTTGATATTAAAAAAAAATTGTTATATCAAAAATAACCACCGGGTGACACTCAGACTGAATATTTTAATGCATTTTCCTGTCAAATATTTATCAATTTCTCTCACAATAATACTTCTATCACAAAATAACCACCAAATATGCAAACTTAAGACTTCAGGCTTTTCAAAGTATATGCATTTTGTCAAAATCAGAAGTTTTTATGATAAAATATTTTAGTAAATTTTGACATATTACACTTAACACTGCCCACTAGGGGAGGAACCTGATAAAATAAATTAAAGCACCATTTCTATGATTATGTAAAGTGTGATTTCAAAATGGTTTTCATATGATGATTTTTGACTTTGAAGCTTTAAGTTTATACCAAATTTAGGATGGTAGCTTAATGTCATTATTTTATCACTATAAACACAAATTTGTTACCAAAACAACCAACTATTTGGATTTCAGATGTTTATTTTAGTCATTGTAGTGTGCATGAGACTAGCCAGGTTTGCCAAAATTGGCAGGGCTGTAGTTGTTATGAGCATTTTTCATGTCACTGTGGAGTTGAATGCATGTGTTTTCTGTTCATGGAGTTAAAGAAAACACCCAGGGACCATCTCAACCTGGCTCTCGAATGCTTTTCCACAGAAAGCAGCACTAAGGCTTTATTTCCCCATCAAAGAGTGCTTTGTTTGAGCAGATAAACAGACGTTTATGCCTCCTCGGACTCGCCGCTGACGCCTTCTCTGGAGCGTGGGCTGATTTTCGTTAAGTTCATCATTAGCGCTTATGTAACGCTGTCTGCGGCATGTCGTCATTGCTTACATCCAGCGTCTGTGTGAGATGAGGTGTATGTCATGGTTAGTTAAGCACACTAATAGTAACTATTCCCCATCCGATGCTTTTGGCAGCATGTCTCACACACCCGTTTACATCACTACATGAGCGTTTCTTAATCAAGCTATTCATCATTTTACACGATCAGATCAGATGCACCATTTTGACCCGGTGGGCCATAAAACAGATGAAAAAGTCCATCATATGCACATTAAAGAAGGGACACGAGCCAAATCTAGATATCAGGGACTCGGACAAGTGAGCAACACCCTAGCAACACACTTAAAACAACTCAAAACACCACAGCAACCACAAAACAAAGCTTGAATAACATTGCATCATGGCAGTAAGTTTTGCACTCGTATTATCTTTAGAAAATGTTGTTGACTTTTTGCCTTTTTTTTAGCAAACAATTGCTTTATAAGACATCAAAGATATAAAACTACTATTAGCTCACGCTGTTTTGGAAATATTTCAAGAGTTAGAGAGATATGACATGATTAGTACATTTTTGGGTGGACTGTCACTTTAAAACGGAACAGCAGCTCCTTATTTGGCCGCTAGGGGTCATCAGTTAGATGACAGACGCTAATGAGGAACACCACTGAAGAGGACAAGAGACAGGATTTAAACATTTTATTCCTGCTAAATAGACATAAATACACGAAAATGGTGCATGTAGTTTTGCTGAAACTGTTTCATTCCTATCGGATGTCAAAATTAAGAGTGGGAAAAAACATAACAAATGACTCTGCATTCATGATGCCTAGTGGAAGACCTTTAAAATGACTTGACGGTTTTCATTTAATTTGACTATAACAGTGTTATCTGTGTTGTTTATATGTGTTTTTTAAATTTTATTCCCTTTTTCAGAAGCTAAACTGATGCTGGTTTTGTCCACAGTGTCATATCACAAGGAAACGTCTGGATCACAGTTCTACTCCAATTGAACCCACTTTTTCCTGCCTTAAAGGCCTCTGTGGTGTGATATAACCATCCATGTGTGTTCCCATCATCCGTTGGGATGTCATAAAGCCTCTAGAATCTCTGTTCTTTTTAGAAATGGTGTATTTTTAGCAGGATGGCCCAAACCGAACAAGCTGCTTCCAGATATTTTCCAACATCTGCCGACCATCAGCCCATCTGCATTCCTCAGCTGGATTCCTTCACCTGGATCAAACCTCACTGGAGATATATCATTCCGGGCTGAAGGAGGGATCGGAGACGAGGAAGATGGACAGATGCCATGCAGATCTGTTCTTCATAATGCGTGATTGTGGAGCTAAAGGTCTCCGATTGAAGATAAGATCCATAATCATTAAACCCATGTGCAACAAGTAAACCAGTCGTTTGGTGAGAAGTTGTCTAACAAATGAAACCATAATACGGCTCCTCATCTCCCCTGTGATTCCCAATGTTTTAGTTCTGTGCTTTTTGCTCTAAAAGCTCCTGTAAACACCGACTGAAACTCGGTTTGGAAAAGCACTCAAGATTCCGGGCAAAGCTCCACGCTCTCCGCTATTGCTGCGTCTCTTAATTGTTTTCTTAAAGAAACCAAATGAACGAGCGGCTCAGGTTTTATTATAGGAAGCAAGTCAAGTCTTACAGTTTCCCAGTAGCCTTCCATTCAACAGAGACAAGCGAGAGAAACTTCCAGAACTGCTGTTATATAACCAGCCCTTCATTCTTAACGTCGAAAGATTGCGTCTCATGAATGACCTGTGTTTTATGAACATTCAAGAACACAACTCGAGGTGATTCGTTCATAAATAAATCTTTTATTTGTAACATATAAAATTAGATCATAGATAATTTGTACACTTTATTCCAGTATTACGTTGTTCAAATAAAAGAGCTACATTTGCGATAAATAATATTAATAACAATAATAAAACATTCATTCAAACTTTAAGTCCGTTTTTTAATCATGTCGTGGATTTCTCTAGCTGCCAAACAATGAGGATGTATTCACCCGCATTATGGGAGGGGGATATTACATGGACAAACTCAACCTTGACCAGGTTCATAGTCTACCAGTTGTACGTTATGCATGTGCATATCTACAATTGGGAACATACACAGATACAAGTCTACAGTTTGGGTCATGTTTTGTATTTAGACATCAAGATATACATCAGGAATTGTAATATTAACAACTGCATCTTTACATCTTTACAGGTTGCTCCATAACGAAGCTATAAAACATAGCGCTCCATTATGGAGCGAGCATTTCTTGAAACGCTGACGCGGCCTCAGCAAACAGTGCACTTCAAAGTCCCCGTAATGTAAGTCCGTAATTCCGTGGGAATCTAGTTACAACAGGAGATGGTAGTTGATTGGCCGGTGGATGGGCCCCCTGATTGCGCAGCTGGGCTGCCATTGGTCGACGCTTGTGACGCGCTCCCAGTCACGCAAGGGTCGAGGTGGGATTCCCTGCTGGCGATCAGTCTCTGAACTTGTGGATGTCGTTGAAGAGTCTGTAGAAAGGGTAGGTTGCATCATTGCCATTGCCGCAGTTGTAGGTGCACTTGCAGGACTCGATCATCATGACGTTCTTGTTGAAGGTGTCGCCATCCTCGCAGCGGAATTTGACACGGATGGTGCGGGTCTGCTGTGGACTGCAGCAGCGGCCATCCACGCATGAGCCACAGTATCTGACGCGGTACTTCTTCAGGCTGGAGCATCCGGCGTAGGAGAACTTCACCGGCTGCGTGGACTTCTTGATCCGGTTGCATTTCTTTCCCTTCTGTTGAGAGTACACAAGATAAGTTAGATGCATGCAAATGACATGATGCAATGCATTTGTCTTTGTAGGGATGTTGCATACCTTGAGGCTGGTGTATTGCGATTGGCTGCATGGACGGACTTCGCAGATCCTGGTCTCTTTAACCAACTTGCATTCGTTGTTGTCGTTGGTTATCCTGGTGGAGATTCCAGTGCCGCAGGTCTTGGAGCATTGGGACCAGGGAGTGGTCTGCACGATGCACTTCTCAAACTGGCGGGATTCCGGCTGCGATCGGAATGCTGCAAATAAACAGAGCGCTGTTTTAAACTCTGATCGTATACAAATCAGACATGCATGCTTATATCCAATGCATCTTTGATCTTACCAGGCAAGGATTTGAGTCCGGCCTTGATGATGGAGATGAACTCGTTCTTGCTGGTGAGGTCGCTCTCAGAATCGTCGACCGTTGGATCGTTGCCAGACAGCTTGTTGGCAGATTCCCTAGTCTTCCCATCATCGCAGACCCATTCTTCGCAGCACTGGCCTGGCACTTTGACCAGCCTGGGGTTGGCGCAGCCCAACGTGGGCAGGGAGAGCTCTTGCGGGCAAAGCGGGATGCAGCCCACTGCCCCATCGATGCAAGTGCACTGGTGCTTGCAGTTGGGCTGGAAGCTCTCTCCGTTCTGGTAGATCCTGCTGTTGTACTCGCAAGGTCTGCCCTCAGATTTGGCTGTAA
Source organism: Carassius auratus (assembly GCF_003368295.1). Lineage (NCBI taxonomy): Eukaryota > Metazoa > Chordata > Actinopteri > Cypriniformes > Cyprinidae > Carassius > Carassius auratus. The sequence continues at coordinate 8,619,745 of NC_039290.1, forward strand.
GAAAGAAGGAAAGGTTTGAGCATTCCAACAGAAGAGATTCAAACATCCAGCTTATTGTTTTCTTCCTTCCACTTAGACCCCCGCCCCCCTTCCAATCCACACATGGTCTCCATTCGGTGTCTTTTGCAAAGCATAATGAGAAACATACCTCGGCAGATGCCTCTGGTGGCCCCATGGATGGCCCCGAAGTTGCACTCCAGCCCCTTGGTGTGGTCGCACGGCTCGGTCTTGCTGCAGTCTTCGTTCAGCTGTCTGGCACACACTTTACAGCAGCCGCAGCCGTCTGAGACCAGACTGACTCCAGGCGTGCATTTGGGAAGCTGTAGCGGGCACGAGCATGTGGCTGGGCAGCTGGAGAAGACCTGAGCAGAAAAAACCACGAGACTTTAGTGGCTTTCAAGTCACTTTAAAACAAAGATCAAACTAAAATGTAGAAGTTTAAGAACAAGAACAACTCTAAGCTGTATGACCGGGGGGATCTAGCACCTAAGTGGATAATTTATAATACAGTGCTCAAAAACTAATCCTCCAGTGAAAACGCCCCCTGGATGATCAATAATCCTATGTATATACTCTCCTGTATCTGTATCAAACACAACTTCTATAATAAGCATGTGAATAATATAATAACTTACCACACACAACTGTGCAATAAGGATGACGAAAACAGCCCAAGCAAACATCTTTGCTTCTCTGTGTAGCTACTGTAGATTTCTTGAATCAAGCGAACAATTCCTCGGTGTAAGTCCTCGTGTGCGCGTCGCGTTCTCGGTTTATCTCGGTGCGTCTGAAGGCGCAGCGCTCTGAGAGTGAAGACGCGCGCTGCTCCTCTTTTATACTGTAGCGGAGCCCTGACGTCACCATCGCTGAACTGTTCCAAAGTTATGCGAGGAATGTTTCTTGGCGCGTTTTCCATCCGAGCTAAGCACCACCCTGTCTAACTTTCTTTTCTCTCTCTCTCTCTCTCTCAAATGAATTTTCCCCTTTCACTGAAAACATTTTTTACTTAAAACGATCCCCTCGAAGGAAGACAAAACACGTAGCCTGTGTGATTTTAAAAAGCAGTGTTTTAACACTCAATCACGCGTTATTATTTACGCGTAAATAAACAAACGCGAATATAATTTCCGTCCAACTATCTGTGTCCAGTTTATAAATAATAATAATAATAATAAAGCAGAAGCTTCTTTACACGTTGGAATGTGTTAGAACGATACTGGTTTCAATAACTCAAGTATCAAGTATTTATGAATTAACTTTACGCAAACGCAAAATGGAAACGTGGAGAGCACAGAGAGAAATATGGGAGGGGGGGGGGGTGTATTATTTCACTAACAGCATGCTTACTAACTCTTTTATTTTGCCTAACGTCATGTCAAAGATTAGCGTTATTACTCGTCACTGAAATATGTCGGAGCCCCCGGGGGTCTATTAATAGAGTTATGAGTTCAAGCGCGTCAACCATAAATTATTCCGAAGGACGCGCGCGGTCGCTTATCCAGATCAGCTATGCGCTTTTTGTGGAGTTTTATTAGTTTCCAAACACTCAAACTTTCGATTTAGAGGTAGAACTGTTTGGAAACCTTCTGTGCCATCACGCGTCTTAAATGCAGTATTCTGTGCGCGTTTGGAGACGTTGTAAACGCATACTTTACGGCTTCTATTTTTGGCTCGGCTCGCTCCTCTCTCTTGACTCAACAGCTCTAAGCGCTTCCAGATGTGGAGCCTGATTCCAGACGTAACAATATTACCATATTTGGTCTGGGCAGTAGCCTGCATTATTAACATTTCTGCTGGAGTTATCCAACCAAAAAGCATTCCTGACAGCTTAAAGATCCCTAAATACGCTCTCCGTGGATGAAATTCCTCCAGCTAATTTAATATTCATGCAGTCTGTCCATCACACAGTGGAAGAAAAAAATACAACAGGCATCCAGTTTTCCATACGAGATGTAAAAAAGGAAAAACTGTTCATGTTTTTTTTTTTTTTTTTTTACTGTTTTTGTCTAAGATTCCAAATGGCATTCCTCTGGAATTCAGAGATTAGAAGTCTTTGGATACACACAAACCAAACTGAGAGTAAGGGAATGCACAATATTGTCCTGACAGCACTTAATAGTTCTTTCCACAGACTCACAGAGAGCAGAAGCGTCTGGACACGGAGATGTCCAGATGAAGAACCTTTACCACCTGGATTGAGGACTTCTGGAGACGTGGCAGGTATGTTTGACTTCTGCATCTTCATGGACCATTACAGTGTGTGTGCAATCAAACAAATGATGAGAGCACTGTTATCATCACTGGTTGTCAGGTTTGTGTAGGTGACTGGTGTATGAAGAGTTTGCTGAGCTCTGAAAACCTGTGTTTTTTTCCATATTGCGACACTAGATGATAATGTGCTGTACTGTCAATGTGCTGAAGTTTGATCTGCAGTCTTTACCATGACTTCACCATGCTAAGCATTAATAAATAATTGCATCTATGCATGATAATATTTTAATTAATCAACTATGAATTAAGTAGTGCTGGAAAAACCTGTGTTTTGTTGTGTTTTGCTCGTGAATGACCAGCCAGAAACCAGTTAGTATCCAAACGCTGCTAGCCGTTTAAGACGTATAGCTGATGCATGTAGCTTGGAAAGTGTGTAAACTTGCATCCTGCCATATTTGTTCATTCTGAGCCAATCACCTGAGATGTAGCTGCTGGAAAATGACATCATGATAATGCTAATAGGATGCATGCATTCCCAAGCCCTTCACTAGTAGTGACTATCCAGAGCTGTGGCACCAAATAAATGTTTTAGCCAAATACATTGCTGTTTCTGAATGCCTTTTGTTGTGCTGGAATGCTGTAGTTGTTAATAGTGCTTGTGCTTATTCAGGCCAACCTAGTATAAGCAAACCTACATGGAAAACAGATTGACAGACAGAGAATGTTTCTGACTGGCTAATAAAAGGTGAGCCACTTCTCTGATTTCAGTTTCAGTGAAAACGTTTTTTTTACATGAGGCATTCTTTAGATTTTTTCCTCCAGAGTTCTGGGTGTTTACTAGGCCAGCATTTTCTGTGTGGTTACCAAAACATTGCTAGGTGGTTGCAAAGGTGTTCTGAAAGGCTGGAAAATTAACATACTGTACGATGCTAGGTGCTAGGTGGCTACTAAATGCTTACGTATTGGGGCCAGTGCATATAAAGTTATATAAGTCTCTATTTCCTCAATAGTAGTCTACATTCTGCTTTTCCCAGTGCGAGCGATTGAGGTCAGCTGAAGTGTCTCCCCTGGAGAGAGTGAGAGTAGAGTCTGTCCGGTGAGAAAGTGAACTCACGAAGTCTTGACATCTGTTCCCGCACATGCCGTTCAGAAAGCATTCTCCATCTCTCCTGATGAGAGGGGCGCGGGGCTTTTAGGAAACAGTGCAGTCATTGTGCTCCAGTGGAGTCAACCCTCATTTTTCTATTCTGGAATCACACGTCCAAGAACCATGTTGTAATGGTAAACATAATATTTTCCAGTGGGCTTCACTTTCTTCCAGGGCTTTGGAAGCGGTGGTCTGGCAGCGTGTATTGATTAGGAACGCGTTACATGAGTGGCTTAAACCCTTCAATCCCACTCCCCTTCGAGTAGAGTTTCTTTATTATGTAATACTCTACAGATGAGCGGCAGCTCTGCTTGTGTTTATCTTATCATGGTGTGACACCTCCAGTGTGGAAGTTGTCTGCTGTTAAACATCTTACACAATTCATCCCGTCCTTCCAGAGTGATATTAGAGAGATGCCTTTGGTTTTTCCTGTCATAGTTCATTGAGTCTATGCAATGTCATTTCCTTGCTAAAAATCACAGAAATATCTGTGCACTCTTTCTCCCAGGATTGCAAATTACTAGTTGGCTAAATGGCATTTGTTCTGGAAGCCTTGAAAACCATCTGCTATGATGCAGGGGGTGGTTTCTAGCTCATAAGGGGTCTGATATGCTAAATACTATGAAACCTTCTGGGGTGTTAACTATAGGCGGATGCTGAAGGTTTCTGAAATCCTAAAAGTAGGGTTTTCTGGTTGGTTCTATTCATTTAGAAGTTTGCAAAGGTGTTCTGAAATGCTAAATGCATCTACTTTTTAATAACAGTGCTTAGAAACTATAGTAATCATGATGAGGTTGTAATTTTCCCCTCATGCTGAAGTTTAACAGTCCACACTGGATACACAGATAAATATTTCAGCCATGACGTGTGCTTCCTCTGACTGTAAGGAGAAAGTGTTTATGCCGTGGGATCTGAGCTGTTTAAAGTCTGGGAGTCTGGACCGTTTGATTTGTGAAGAGGGTTTTGTTCAGGAAAGCTGCTAAGGATCATTTCAGTATAAAGTCATGTCACACTCTGTATAACCTAATAAAATCACATAACGCTGATCGTGAGATGATGCTGAATAGCTGGTTGATTATATTGCTTACAGTGTTTAACTATAGATACCCTGAGACCATAGCAGACATGTTTGAGATGCTGCTCGGTAGGTTCTGGAACAGTAAGGATTGGTTTAAGGTGCAGAGGTTCGTCTCAGCGGATGTTGTATAATGTTCACGCAGAGAGCGCCGTTATAGAATGTGTTTAGCCCCGAAAACCAGTCCCAAAAGGTCTTTGAAGCTCAAAGTTCATTCATCTTTTACGGCCTTCCAAGCTGTGTGCCAGGTGCGCTAGGACCTGCTCGCCTTTACTCAACCCGCATATTTCCTCTCCGAGGGGAAAGCCGGAGGAATGGAAAAACGGAGCACAGGGATGGAAGGGGGGAACGGAATGAGAGGATGGAATGTGGGGCTCCGGGAATGTTTAGACCGGTCTGGATAATTGAGTGGATTTGGAACAAGAAAAGACAAACTTTGTTCCTGGGGTGTGCAGGAATGTACTCAAGGATGTCTGGAGAATGATTCCAGCCGCACTCGATGGAAAGATGGAAAGACGGAGGAATGTGTATAGAAAGAGGAATTCCATCCGTGCAAAACAAACAGCGTGACCTGAGCTCTGAAAACCTTTCTATTGATTCCGGTTCCATTGATTGTGAAGTTTAATATTTAATAATAAATACTTCATATTATTGATTTGACTGCACTGACGCTATCAGATGAAAACAAAACCTAAACAGAATTGAGCTGAATAATGATATAATGATATGGTGTTCTATTAGCAAGGTTCTCTCAAAGTCACAAACTAACGTTCTTCCAGTAGTGTTAATAGAACATTTGTTTAAGTTATCTTGTCTTTAATAATAAAAGCATTCTTTATAAATAACACTTTCATGTTCTGAAATATTTTTATTTAGTAAACATTCATTCCAAACTCCCGTGATCACATTCCGAACTCCCGAACTGATTCAAATGATTCACACTCCGAACTCCCAAACTGATTCAAATGATTCACACTCCGAACTCCCAAACTTACTCAACCCAGACAGCATCCCCAAACTGACTCAAATGATTCGCGATCCCCAAACTGACTCAAATGATTCGCGAGGCCGATTCGAACTCCCGAACTGACTCAAATGATTCGATATCCCGCTTCGAACTCCCGAACTGACTCAAATGATTCGCGAACCCGCTTCGAACTCCCGAACTGTCTCAAATGATTCGCGATCCCCAAACTGACTCAAATGATTAGCGAACCCGCTTCGAACTCCCAAACTGACTCAAATGATTCGCGAACCCGCTTCGAACTCCCGAACTGACTCAAATGATTCGCGATCCCCAAACTGACTCAAATGATTAGCGAACCCACTTCGAACTCCCAAACTGA
>NC_039290.1:8628023-8660523 GCF_003368295.1 Carassius auratus
GGCGTTGCCGGACTGCGTGTTCGTGGAGGACGCGGCGGTGGTGTGCGGAGACACGGCGCTCATCACCAGACCCGGAGCCGAGAGCAGAAGGAAGGAGGTACAGGACAGAATAGAAACACGTCAGTGGGTCATCATGCATCGCGCGCTTGATCCAGACGCGCACGAGCATAACATTAACTTACGCATTTAAAAGTGATGCTTGCTTTTGGTTTGTTTTTAGATGTTTTTGAAGAATCTTTCTCAGATTGTCATGCATTTTCAACAGACCATCCAACTAGAGTGAGCAAAGTTTTGGTTTCCTATGCTTGAGGTCAAGGGTCATTCAAGTAACCACTATCAGGCTTTATATATGAATAGTGTACTATATTTAAATTCTTTAAAAAATAATAATTCATGAATGATTGCACACACTATTAATTCATTATCATTACACATCATATCTTGTGTTTTCAGAATGATAGATTTGTTTTAATAATAAATTAAAATAACAATAGTAATACATTTGCATTTAAAAATGCTGTTGCTCGTGCCTTTATATTTATGGAACGGTGTTTTGTGATCTAAATAGTCTTTTTTGGGTTCGTGTCAGGCCATGCATACAGCTCAGTGGAAACTGGTTTGACTGATGCATGTGTGCATCCATGTAGATCAGAACTGTCATCAAATATATCATCAAGCAAGCATTTTAATAGAGTTAGATAAGACTTTTAATGCAGTAAAATCACTAAATGATTTGTACCATGTGATTTGGTGTATGCATAGTGATTAGTACACATCTTACCCTATATCAATCAGTAATTTGGTAAAGGACTTTGTGCAAACATTAATCCAGTTGAAGCTGAAAAATCATTTTTTATGTGCGCGGTCAGCAGCTGTGTGCACTCAACTGCATGCAATAAAAGATTAGTTTTTTCACAAGAAAGGGTTAACAGACCAGCTCATCGCTGTCATTCATCATCATCATCAATACATCATAATGTAATCGGGATATGAAGATTGTGCATTAAAGCATTTGTGCTCAGGCAGCATCCTGTTGAGAGAGATTTGAAGTTAACTTTTGCCTTTCGTGATGTAAAATCAATTCGATATGCCTCTCTGTGTGGATGTTATTTTAGTCAGTGCAGATACAATTTGAGTACAATTGTTCAGTTTGTGAGGGATAAGACTAGTTTTGTGTGTTCAGACTGCAATACATTGACAATACGTCTTTGCACAAATTTCCATGTCCATAGTAATCTAAAACAATTCTATGTGTTTGTCTTTTTTCTGGTTTGCTTAGCTGCTGTTGCTAAGATGTTGCTAGAATTGCTAATGCGTTTGGAACAGTTGCTTGATCCGTTGGATTTTTCAGTGTTTCATTGGATGAATGTTGGTCTCATTTTCATTAGCATCCAAATGGATTTGGTTTTTATCTGAATGTATGAATCAAATGTGCGTTTTAAAAACATAGTTTTAATGTATCCATAAAGACTTTGCAGGTGTACATTTTATTAGTTAAAGCTTTCCCTGGAAACTGAACCCATGAGCCTGGTGTTACTAGTGCCAGTAGTTTGAGACATCACGCTAAAGGTTTTGGTTTATGAAGGTCTGTTTTCTCTCTCTCTCTCTCTCTCTCTCTCTCTCTCTCAGTTTTAAGATCTGTTGCACTTGACTGATTGTTTAAATATTTCTTGATGTTTACAAAGCCGAGAAGCCTTATTACAAACATCTAACAGTACTAAATTACAATGTGTGTGTCATCCTGCAGCAAACACCCCAAACACTTCAAACCAGTCCAGACTAGTTATGCATTGGCAAATCATTGCTCTCAGGCCTATACGTGTGGTTGTTTTTCTCAGGTGAGCCCTAATTGGTTTCACAGTAACGTTTGGGAAATTCAGGGCTTGTTGCATCACTGCGTTATTTAGGTCAGACTCAAATCGTTGTCATTGTAAACGCTCAATTCATGGAAAACATCAAGTTACATAAGAGCTGCTGGGAAGTGGTAGGACACTAAAGCAGTTAGACCTACTTTCATTGTAATGACTGTATCGCCTGTGGCTTTACTGAAATGTATATCTGAATAAACACTGCAGACGCATCTCCGCTTCAACACACAAGTGTTTGGCAGCGTTTCTTTAAGCAAACATTGTGTGTGTCCTTGTATAAGACTTTTGGATCAAGTTATTTAGGTCATGGCAGTCTCTGAATGCAGTTTGGACGAAATTTAGGACACATTGGTGGGCACAACAAGGGTTGAATCTCTTAAATCTCGCAGCTGTAGCTTGAAGAGCATTTTTTGGCCTTCACATGCCGTAGCTAAGCAAAGTGCACAGTTTGATGTTTATAAAACTGCCTGAAAACAGGAGGTTTGGATTGTGTGTCAGATGTAAAACTGTTGCCATGTGAGCAGCGGTTGAAGGTCTTTTATCAAACCATCCAACCTTTGGCTTCTGGGAGTTTGTAGTTAGATATTAACTATGTTTTGGTCATTTATACTCATGCATTTCCCAAACGGCTGATTTAGAGTGATTTTACCATGGTTTACAGGTGATCTGAGTCCCTAAAACCCCTTTCTTTATAGTAAACTTAAGATCTAATTACATCTGAGACCGTCAAAACCAATAATTATACACAAAGACTGAAAAAGAAATGGTGATGAAAACCAAAATATGAAATTCCATGGATGTAGTAATGCACTAAAATTTGGGTTGGAGCCAAATTACACGGGGCTAAATATGACTTTAGAAAGATGGCAGCATCATTATATTATTTTTACTCAGAGATTGGTAGCTTTATTAGTAAAATCTGTTGACTTTCTCAACCTTTGTTGCATTATATTCCAACGGTGATGGGTCAAAAATGGGGAAAAGCCACATTTTGAGTTTTTTCCCCAAAGTTTGCATGCCTGTAACTCAAGAAGTATTACAGATATCTTAATATCCTTTTATTAATTTGGTTCTTAACCAACTTTTCTTTTAGTATCTCATATTTTAAACCCCTATGTAGTTCATCTGCTGAGATATTGGGATCTCAGTGTTGCTTCAAGAGTAAGTTTGCATACAGCTGATACCAAAACAATTGCATGGAAAATGACTTTCTGAATGGCATTAATATTCTCTTATAAGTTTTCATGCCTGTAACTCAAGAATTATTGTATTGTTTACAGTGTACACGAACATATATAACACATTCTTGCTCTTTTTGTCCAGTACTTCTTTGTCGCTTTACCATGTAAATAGTGTGTTTTTTAAAGATTGCACTGTATACACATCATCAGCTCAGTCTTGTCAGCCATTATACCAAATTAAACCTTAATTTTGAGACACTTTCTGTTGCGTTTGCCGCTCATAATGTGAACACAGCTGAAACACTAAATATATTTTGGCATCTGCCTCAGAGAGAGAGAGAGAGAGTGTGTGTGTGTGTGTGTGTGTGTGTGTGTGCTCTCTGTGGCATGACTGATGTGTGGTGACAGATGTGTCGATAGATAGCACTCAACTTTGACCCCAACGCCAACACTGTCTGACTGAAATATTTATCAATATATGTTTGAAATATTAAAGGTTTATGGTTAAATAATTTTTGCATGTATGCATATAGTGTTTAAAGATTGTATTTGTTGAGATCAGTCACAGTAGTGGATGTGCTTTTGTGTGAAGAAATCATTAAGTGCAATATTGAATTGAATCAACTTCTGAAATTTCCAAGAGAAATATAAAATGCAGCTGTTTTATTATTTCTTTGGAATCAAATTTAAATCAACATTAAACATTATAAGTGTATGACCTTCTTTATTCTGTGAGCTTCTTTTTTTATGTTTGCATGCAAAAAAAAAAAAAAAACTATAATGCATTATTACGCAAATATAATATTTGCAATCCAATTTTCTTCCAAAATGCAATGTGTTTGGATCAAAACCATGAATCTGCAGTCCAGTGTGCAATCTTTGGAAAAAGGCTTTAATGTTACTCTAATGGGGCCAAATTGGATTTGCAAACATACAGAAGCTCAAACAGGCCATGCATTATTAATATTAATCTGTTTTGAGATTAAATAAACAATCCAATCTACCAGCATTTGTTGTTCGGTTAGATCACTTTCAGTCCTGAATTCCCTTTAGAACAGAATGGCCATCTGTGTGACGTTTACAGTCATTTCCATTTACCAAAATAACTGTTAACTTTAAAAAAAAAACTAAAATCAGTAATAAAATGACTTAAACTGAAAGTGAAATAAAAATGAATATTTTTTTTTATTTAAAAAAATCCAAAAGCTAACAAACTATATATATATATATATATATATATATATATATATATATATATAGTCTTAAAATTGCTAAAACTAAAACTGAAATGAAAATTTATGAAGAACTATATAGACATTTTTTTAAACAAATAAAATATAATGAAATTTATTTTTATTTCTAATAATCAGTTACAATAAATGACTAAAACTGAAATAAAAATAAATGAAAAATCAAATATAGCACTATTATTTTATATGCTACTGTACATCTATAATTTTCATTTAACTTCAGGTTGAAATACTAAAATTATTAGAACTGAAAGTTTACATTAAAAAAAACTAGTATGCATACTCTTTACTTATGCATAATTAAAAACTCGGAAACAGTAAATATAAAATTAATTCAAAACAGTAGTATATTAATAATAGTAAATACAGAATTAATTTGCAGTGCATAATAATGAGGTCAGTTTTCCGATCTGTGATTGGTGTAAATAAACCAAAGTTGCTCAATCCAGAACATCTGCTCGTAGTCAAACTTTGTGTTGTGGTTAACATCTGCGCTGTTGATCACATAGAAACGTCTTTAATGAAGAATGAGTTTCAAATGCTCCTGGAAACTGAGGTCATGAGCGTGTAAGCGGTACATTTTGTGTGATGTGTGCGAGGAAAACAGAAACCTTTTAAACAAAATTAATAGATTTACATTTCGGCTTTTAAATCGTCTGTGCATTTCCAAAGCAGTATTGTTCTCCCTTTTGATGCAGAAAAAAACAGGTTTTCGCTGTGTTTATGAGGCAAGGCAAGCTCAGAGTTCAACCTATAAACAAGAAGTGTTGGGAAATGATTTCCAGGATTGTTTGAAAGCTTGATTATGATGTGTTTCTGGAGAAGCTCTGGGAGGCGTGTTTTTCTGAGGAACGAAGCCTGTATTTGACATCAGTGTCAGTTTGGAGAGTTTCCTCAGAAGGTGGATTGAGGTTTAGTTTCATTTACAGAAGCTTTCAGAGCGATTGTCTGTAAATCTTTGGCTCAAATCCTCTCACAAAACTGACAAACAGCAGGATATCTTTGCGCAGTGTAAAGACGTCCACAAACAATAGTTTCTTCAGTGTTTTCACAAGTGTGAGATGTTTACCAGGATTATTCTAGTGAACTAAAACTGAGAAGCAATAACATTTTCCTTTAACTAAAAATAAACGAAATATTACTTAGCTTATTTTATTTTTGCTATTTGCCAAGGCGACATTTCTCCTTTTCATTTAGTTAAACTTGATGTAACAAAATAACAAAACTAACAACTGTGTGTCTGAGTGTGTGTGTGTGTTTGAGTGAGTGAGTGTGATTGAGTGTGTGAGTGTGTGTGGGAGTCAGAGTGTGAGAGTGTGTGTGTGTGAGTGAGTGAGTGAGAGTGTGAGGGTGATTGAGTGTGTGAGTGTGTGTGTCTGAGTGTGTGTGTGTGTTTGAGTGAGTGAGTGTGATTGAGTGTGTGAGTGTGTGTGGGAGTCAGAGTGTGAGAGTGTGTGTGTGTGAGTGAGTGAGTGAGAGTGTGAGGGTGATTGAGTGTGTGAGTGTGTGTGTGTGTGTGTGTGTGTGTGTGTGTGTGGGAGTCAGAGTGTGAAAGTGTGAGTGAGTGAGTGAGTGAGTGAGTGTGAGTGTGAAAGTATGAGTGAGTATGTGTGTGAGTGTGTGTGTGTGTGTGTGAGTGAGTGAGAGTGTGAAAGTGTGAGTGAGTGAGTGTGTGTGGGAGTCAGAGTGTGGGAGTGAGTGAGAGTGTGAAAGTGTGAGTGAGTGTGTGAGTGAGTGTGTGAATGAGTGAGTGTGTGTGTGAGGGAGTGAGTGAGGGAGTGTGTGTGGGAGTCAGAGTGTGAGTGTGTGAGTGAGTGAGAGTGTGAAAGTGTGAGTGTGTGTGTGTGTGGGAGTCAGAGTGTGTGTGTGTGAGTGAGTGAGTGTGTGTGTGAGGGAGGGAGTGAGTGAGGGAGTGTGTGTGGGAGTCAGAGTGAGTGAGAGTGTGAGTGTGAGTGAGTGAGAGTGTGTGAGAGTGTGAGTGAGTGAGAGTGAGTGTGTGTGAGAGTGTGAGTGAGTGTGAGTGTGTGAGGGAGTGAGTGAGGGAGTGTGTGTGGGAGTCAGAGTGTGAAAGTGTGTGTGTGAGTGTGTGTGTTAGTGTGTGTGAGTGTGGGAGTCAGAGTGTGAAAATGTGTGTGTGAGTGTGTGTGAGAGTGTGTGTGAGTGTGGGAGTCAGAGTGTGAAAGTGTGAGTGAGGGAGGGAGTGAGTGAGTGAGAGTGGGAGTGTGAGTGTGTGTGTGTGTGAGTGTGCGCGCGTGTGTGTGTGTGTGTGAATTACAGCAGCACAGCTTTGGAAGGATATATTCTCAGCTTCATGTGCAAGCGTCTGGGAACGTTAGCGTTGGTGTTGGGTTCAAACCACACACTGCGTATCTTTGTTTTGTCTAGACGACATTCAGACAGCCGCTGGAGCGCATCCTGTCCGGAAGTGAACCACTTCCACATCTGTGTGAGAAACTGCCCATGTCATCCAGTACGGCCGACCCAAGTTCCGTCTCACATTCCTGGCGTTCCCGTTTTCCATGCCACATTCCTGATCCACAGACCAAAGCAAGCCTGTGTTTGCTCCGGATTTGGGAGCGTCTGACATAAATTGAAAGTATGTTTATTAATATGCACGTCACAGGAGAATTCTTTCATTCATTTTTCCTGATTCGTCATAACAAATGCATTTCCATCTCAAGTATACAGTATAAACTGAGACTCCTTTGTTTTGCTAAAGGCACATTTTACTTTATGCACAATTTGCCAAAATTAAATCACACTCTTGAATGAAAAACAAATAATTAATAAATATTTAATCTAACAGGTCAACAAATTTAATAATTACACAATTTAATATAAATATTTAATCAGTATTTATTGTAATAGTTTAACAAATTTGATAATAGATGAAAAATCAGGAACAGTTGAGTAAAAATATTAAATATTTAATCTAATAGTTTAACAAAATGTCATAATAATCAATTTGAAATCAAACAGCTGAATATAAATATATAATATAGTTAATATACAATTACATTAATAAAATTAAGTTTTATTAATTAATACATTTACAAATTTAATGGTAATTGATTGGAAATCAAACAAATAAAAATTTCATAAATATTTTCTCTAATAATGTAATAATAGTTGATACATTTAATAGATTTAATAAATATTTAAAGTAATTATTTGAAAACAAATTGGTGGGAAATCAAGTGGTTAAAAATATATATATATTTCACAATTTTTTTTTTATATTTAATATTTGTTTAATTTTTAATTGAATCGTGTAACAAATTTTATGATTAAAAGTATTTTAAAAAATTATAAAACTTTTTTATATTTCAAATAAATCATTTTCACACTAAATATTTTAATATTTTCATTTTCTTTTTTTTTGTAAATATAGATTTTTGTAAATGTAATGTCTTTTATTTATTATTAATGTCTAAAGATATTAAAGCATCTCTAGTAAAAAATAAATAAGTTAAACGTGTGTGTGTGTGGTCTAGACATCAGTGTGAATGCTGTATGTGAGGTGTGATGTAGACAGAACGGTCACACACACTTGCCCTTTGACCTCTGACCTCTTGTCTAGACGTTACCTGGTCAGACTGTTTTATTGTTTGACCCGTACAACAGATTACGTGAACATACTTTAGCAGATATTTGATCAAACACACAGACGATGTGTGTGATCTGGAGTGTGTGAACTTCCTGTCTGTGTGTTAAAGCACACAGGAAGTCTGGGGTCACAAGGGGTCACGAGGGGATTGTATACACAGCTAGAATTGTTTGGTCACATGACGTTATTATTTGGTTTTATCAATGTTGTTTAGTTTTTTTTCTTGCTTAATAAATATATACAATTATAAATTATGTTATTTTATTGAATCCTGAAGTATTCGCAGTTCAGAAGCTCAATTTTATGAACTAGATTTTGACATTTTCTGTGAGTTCTGGGATGTTCTGGGTGGTTTCAGGGTGATGGCACACTTGTATCACGGTGATCCTCTCATTTTATGATCGATAACTAATTAATAATAGTGATAAAATAAACAATCACATTTTAACCCATGAACACACTCTTCTGAACTCCAGTTTATTTTGACACACATCACTGCATTACATTGTCTCTCAGCTGAATGATGTGATTGTTGGTTAGATTAATTAATATGATAATGAGCCCCTCCAGTAAGAACACGAGAATCATGTTTGTGTTGAAGCTTCATTGTGTGGAAATGAACCCTGAGTTGTGTTGCTCTAGATTTGAGGTGCACACTTCATTGCCCTCGGTGTGTGCGTGTGTGTGTGTGTGTGTGCGTGTGTGTGTGTGTGTGTGTGTTTGTCCTCTCATCAAGGCCAAGTTCTTCCCATCTCACATGGACTCATGAAGAATTTGTGTGAGAGTGTGGGAAACTGCTTCAGTGGAAAAAGCAGCTACATTTGATCTAGTTTGTGCATCAGTAGTCTGATTATTGGCAGTAATAAAGGAATGATAAAGATTAAGATGTTTATGAACATAAGATGTGAGTAGTTTTGATTATTCCCTTAGAAATGTGGTTGTTTTATAGAAATTTTTATTGCTATTTATTTATTTACTAAAATAATTATCAATTATCATGAATTATTATTTACTTTATTTTATCCGGAATTGTTAAGGGTGCTTGTCAGCATTTTTGTTGATGTGTCTACGAGCTCCCAACATGCATTGCAGTATGAATAAATTACGTTTTGAGAGATAAACACGGTTTGATTTTTGTTTGAATTCGTTTATATCATATCAGGATCTGATGTTTCACAGTGCATCTAAATAAGACTTCAGTGTTACTGTATGATAAAGTAAGTTTGCAGCGAGGCCACACAGACATAATAATCAATCAATCAATCAACTTTTATTTATATAACACTTTTAAAACAACACCAGTTGACCAAAAATGACTCAAACAAGCACAATAAACATAATATACATTACTGCTCAATGTCCCAAAGCTAGGGGCAACTCTATGCCACAGAGTAAAGGTGTGTTTTCAGCAACAGTCAAATGAGTGACATGATCTAATGTGCAATGGGAGACTATTCCAAAGATGTGGGGAAGCAACAAAGAAGCCTCGATCATCTTTGGTTTTCAATCGTGATCTGGGAACATGTAAAAGCAGAATAGGTCTATGCAAACCTTTAAAAACCATAATCAAACTTTATATTGGACTCTAAAATCAACAGAAAGCTGGTGCAGCGAAGCCAGCACTGGAGAAATGCTGGACCACTTCCTTGTGCCAGTTAACTCAAACAAAGTTGAAATATTGGAATCGCTGTTAAATCTTAAAGGCACATACAGCTGGATGTCATCAGAATAACAATGATAAGCCACATTGAATTTTTGACAGATTAGACCCAAAGGCAGGATATTCAAAAAGAGAACTTCACCGGACCAAGACTCGAGCCCTGAGGAACCCCCGAGGACATAAACTGTGAAGATGAAATAGAGCTTCCTAGCTCCACCGCAAAGAATCTTCCACGTAGATAGGATTAGAACTACTTTAAAGCAAGTTCCTTAATCCACCCCCAACCCCTGCAAATCCATAGTGTCAAACACTGCGCTAAGATCCAGAGGCTCCAAAAAGGCACAATTCCCAGCGGCTACAGACAGCAATAAATCATTTGAAGCTTTAAAGGAGGGCAGTTTCAATGCTGACAGGAAAAAAAATCATTTAAAAAAATGTAGAAAGTTGATTAGGATCCACCTTCTCCAACAACTTAGCCAAGAAAGGCAGTTATGAAATCGTTCTGTAGTTATTTAAAGGTCCCGTTTTACGCGCTTTTTTGAAGCTTTGATTGTGTTTACAATGAGCAATATAACATGTGTTCATGTTTCACGTGTAAAAAAACACAGTATTTTTCACACAATTCACCTATCTGTATACTGATCTTTTCACTGTCACAAAAACGGGCTGATGTCTTCCTTGGTCTATGAAGCCTCTCCTTCAGAAATACGTAACGGGTTCTGATTGGGCCAGCGGTACCTGTGTAGTGATTCGACAGCAGCTGAGCACGCGCTGCCCTCCTGGTAACGCGATTGGGCTAGAACGCACGTACTGGAGATGTATTTATAGTCACAGGAGCGTTTTTACTGACGAGATGCGCATGAAAACCGCATTTGTTTTTTGCACAGCCCTAACATCTAGTTAACGAAGCTAAACAGCGTTGCCCTTTGTGTAATAAGTTACAGAAACTGTTAAAAGCACCAACTTAAATAATAAGATACACTTACCGGTTGCGGTCCATAAACAACACCTTCTCCAGACAAAGAGGGAACTGCTCCATCTTTCAGGAATAATCTTTGTGCGAATCCGGCATTAAACTGATTGAGATTGAGAAAGTTGTCCTCAGCAAAATGAGCTGCACATAGTTTTACATGTGCTTTATAATTTTCGGGAACCGAGTTAAACATAAATTGTAACCATTAATCTCAAAGTACAGCGTTCCTGGGAAGCCCAAACAAAGGTGATTGTACTCAGAGATGAAAAAAAACAGTGTTTCAATGACATGGCGACAAAAACAAACAGCTCTTCCTTCTTCTCCGTCGGAGCGCAACAAGGCCACGCCCCCTGTTTGTGAATTCATGTGGGCGGTGGTTAGTCAAAAAAACTGTTTTAGTGACGTTATTACTACAGGAACTAGAGGGCTGTAGTCCAAACGGGTCGTTCGATGTAGGCAAATTCTGTTAAATCAAATATCTCGCTTGGCATTGAACTTTGAGCTTTAGAATTTTACAGATATTATTTACACTCTAACAACAACATTACACACTAACTAAAGTTTAAAACATGGAATCACGAAGAAGGGGACCTTAAACACTGAGGGGTCCAGAGTGGGCTTTTTCGAAAACCAAGGCATGTTTAAAATATGCTATAACTACACCCTTTAAAAGACTCTGATTCATTATGAACAGGATCATAGAACCCACCACATCCCAAATCTGACTTAATAAACAAGGTGGGATAACATCAAGCGAACAATAAGATGACTTATAAGAACGACTAATAAGAAACACAATTTGCCAAATTTAAATTACATTTTCTTTAGGTTTACTGTGAAAGATAAGAGACTGTACCTGTATCCTGTGCTTTTGAATTGTTACCATCGACAGTACCGTGTCCCTCGGTGCACAAAAACAGGTCCACATTTTCTTTTATTCCCCAAACAATTACATTTTAAAAATCTAGTTTTTTTTCTTTTTTTAAATATATAAATGCTAACACGCACACAATGTTGCATGTGATAACTTACGGTCTGCACACACCTGAAGATGCACGCAGGCCGCTTGTGTAAGGATCCCATCTGTTGTGTAATCTTGTTTTTCATCTTCCCAGACTGAATCTGTGTGTGAATCTGCTGGTGTGACGTGTGGAAAACAAGCCCTTGGGGAAGCACTTTACAGAGTTCACAGTTCACACACTCTTTCTGTCTGTTTCTCTATCATCACAATCCCACAGAGACGGCAGATTCTCAGACTTAAAGTCATCTGAAATAGACGACAGTATATAGTTTAGTCTCTAACTAGTCTAGTTAGTGGTGTGGGTTGTTGTATGATTCACACACTGGTCTCACCGCTGTGGTTTTAGGGTCTAAATGTTCACGTGGCGTGATGCACGCACGGATCCGTGTTCTCCGGGCCGGATTACGCTTCATTCGCTTTGACTGACACGACACGTGTGTGTTTCTCCCTCACGCTGTGAATACATGTTATTTTTCTCCTGCGCTGATGGACACACACTCGATTTGATCCAAACCCACCGGCACGTGTTTTCCCTGATTTACATCCCAACTTCACTCTGCTTCCCAAGAGAGTGTGTGTGTGTGTGTGTGTGTGTGTGTGTGTGTGTGTGTGTGTGTGTGTGTGTGTACACTCGCAAAAGTAGTTCACTAATAGTGCAGGTTAATTAAAAACCATAAACTGTACAACTGTTCAGAAAAGGCCCAGTTAAAGGGATAGTTCCCCAAAAAATGATTCAGTTTTCTCACCCTCCTGTCATTAGAATTTTATTTTGTTTATAATAATAATAATTTATAATTGTTATTTCATTGTAAAATTTTACTTAAAAAATATATAATATTCATAATTATGTATTTTAATTTAGAAATATAACATTATTATATTAATGTAAATACTTACATTTTTATAAATGAATAATTATTAAATAAAAATGTGATTTATTGTGTATACAAATGTCATTTTAATACAGTATACTATTAAAAAATATAATATTTATAATTTATTTATATATATATATATATATATATTATATTATGTTTTTGTATTTTTACCATATTTAATAATAAAATACATATTGTTATTATTATTAATATAACATATGCACTTATAATAATTCTTAAAAATAAATAGTAACAAATATCATAAGTTTTAGAAACTTGTTTTGTTTTGTCCATATAATGAACATCAGTGTTGTTTAAACCTCAGTTTTAGGATAGACTCTGGTGAAGTGGGAGTAAATAATGGCAGAGTGATCGTTTTGAGTGAACTTTCCCTTTAATAAACAGCCAGACTGAAGCCAAAGAAAACTGACGCAGTAACTCAAACAGAAACATGGATTTTCCAGGTTTG
Organism: Carassius auratus; assembly: GCF_003368295.1. Lineage (NCBI taxonomy): Eukaryota > Metazoa > Chordata > Actinopteri > Cypriniformes > Cyprinidae > Carassius > Carassius auratus. Next base: position 8,640,931 of record NC_039290.1, read on the forward strand.
TCTATTTCTCAAATTGCTGAGCCTGCGGTTCTGACCACACACACACACACACACACACACACACTCTCTCTCTCTCTCTCTCTCAAACACACACTGGTGTCCTGTGGCATGTTTCTCACGTGCATGATGGATTCCAGCCACAATCTGACACTTCTATACTGTTTCTGTGTGTGTGTGTGTGTGTGTGTGTGTGTGAGTGAGAGAGAAAGAGAGAGAGAGAGAGAGAGTGTGTGTGTGTGTGTGTGTGTGTGTGTGAGTGTGTGTGTGTGTGTGTGTGTGTGTGTGTGTGTGTGTGAGAGAGTGTGTGTAAGTGAGAGTGTGTGAGTGAGTAAGTGTGAGTGAGAGAGTCTGTGTGTGTGTGTGTGTGTGTGTGTATAATGACATGGGTATGACACAGGTATTACAAGGAGAGGGTGTCTTATGAGGACATAACCCATGTCCCCATTTTTCAAAACACTTATAAATCATACAGAATGAGTTTTTTTGAGAAAGTAAAAATGCAGAAAGTTTCCTGTGAGGGTTAGGGTTAGGTGTAGGGTTGGTGAAGGGCCATAGAATATACAGTTTCTACAGAATAAAAACCATTACACCTGTGGGATGAACACACTTTACACAAAAACAAACATGTGTGTGTGTGTGAGAGAGTGTGTGTGTGTGCGCGTGCGTGCATGAGAGAGAGAGAGAGTGTGTGTGTGAGTGAGAGATTTTGTGTGTGTGTTGGTGTAAATGAGTGTGTTTGAGTTAGAGAGAGAGAGAATATGTGTGTGTGTGTGTGTGAGTGAGTGAGTGAGTGTTGAGATTGAGAGTGTGTTGTGTGTGTTCTGTGTGTGTGTGTGTGAGAGTATGTATGTGTGTGTGTGTTGATTGTGTGCATGTGTGTGTTTGTGTGTGTGTGTGTGTGTGTGTGTGTTGAATGTTTTAAAGTGAGTGTGAGAAAGTGTGTCTTTAGTGTGTGTGTGTGTGTGTGTGTGTGTGTGTGTGTGTGTGACAGGTCCGTCGAGGGTCTCTAAGTTATGACTGCAGCACATGGTCTTTGCATGACATCACTTCTTCATCAGCGTCCATAAACAGAACACCCATGTTGTGTGTGTGAGTGTGTGTGTGTGAGTGTGAGTGTGTGTGTGTCTGAGTGATCATCAGCTGACGTCATTGTTTCCACGGTGACCTCTGCGTGCCGGACCCCTGATCTGGTCGATGACATCACCTGCTGCACACACGCTACACTCTTAAAGGTGAAGCGTGTCATATTTTTGATGCTGAAGCAGTTTCTCATATTCCACTTTAATGTTCGGAGTCAAACAGAAGTCTGTCATTGCTAGACTGACTTCCTGATGAGTACATATCCACTAATATAGTTTTTTTGTGATTTAACTGATTATTTTTACAGGTGTCACCGAACATATCTCATGGTTTTATACTGTACATGTTTTTAGAACAATAATAACTACAGCGATACAACCACATGCATAGTAATTATATTTATGACTATTTTTTAAATAACCTATTTTAATAATACAATTGTTATAATAATAATAATAATAATAATATAATTACTATTATATAAATCTAATTATAATTACATTTAAATAATACATTATTATTTGTATTATTTAATTTACAATTATTTTATAATTTTACTAATACATAAATTTTCTACAATGTAAAACTGTTTCATTAATTATAATTAATAATTCATTATTATTAAATATTAATAATTCATTTGTTATATTATTATTATTACTTTACATTGTAAAACTATTTTAATTAAATTTAATAATAAGTTATTGTTACTTTTTATTATTATATTATAATATAAAATTTGGTCATAATCATTATTTTTATTTTACAGGGTAAAATTATTGACATTTTAACAGTACTTTATTAAATACACTTTTATAATTGTTTTATAATGTAAAATTGTATCATTTATTTCAATAAAAAGTAATATTTTTTTATGATGGAACATTTTAATTTGTATAATTGTTATTGTTCATGATATTTTAAAATTATTATATTACAGTATAAATGTAAATTATTATAATAAAATTTTATAATAAATTAAAATTAATTATTTATGTATACATTGATACATTTTTAATTACTATTATCATTGATATATTTTTTAATATTTCTCTTATTATTTTTATGCAAAGATCTGATAAAGTACAAAAGCATGCTCTTTTTGAAACCTGTTTGGAAACAGTCATTATTTGTCAGAAGTGACGCGCTTCACCTTTAACAGGTTACAGTCTGCCGTCTGCTGCTCATGTCTGATTTTTCTTCTCTGTGTCTGAGAGGAATTCGTGAAGACAGCTGTTTTCTCCATCACATGAGCGCTTCTGTCTGGAGCTGCGCGCTCGAACGTTACCTCAAACACAAGACACTTCAAGAATGATAATGACAGAAACATTCACACATTGGTCTCTCCTGTACACACTTCTGCTGCTGTCGTTCGGTCGTTTCTCATCCGTTAGCTGTGGTGAATGTAGCAGCTCGTCTGATTGGCCATGGGGCTCGGTTTCCCAGCATGCACCTGTGTCCCACGCTGCACCTCTGCGTGCCGTTCCTGTGAGGACACGTCTGTCCGGCGCACATCGGGATCTGGAGATTAATGCAGAAATATTTCACAGATGCTGCATAAGAAACCTCCAGTCGACGTCTGTAAACTGAAAAAATATATATTTGTGGATTGTTTTAATTACTCTTTAATAATAAGCATGTCTTATCATTTGAATTCATAAAACTTTAACAATTTAATAATTCATTAATGTTTTGTTCTATAATAGGACCTTATGAAATACATTTTGTTTTCCAGTTTGTTCAGTTTTAATAATTTTAATGATTAACTTAAACGTTAGTCATCAAAAAAAAAAAAAAAAAAAAAAACAAGTCTAATTAATTGAAATCATAAAACTTTCATTTATTAAAAGTGTAACAATTTTTTTTTTTTTTTTATGGCAAAATTCCAATTGCCAAATTCTAAGTTCCTCTTGATTCCATTTGAATGGTTAAATTAAATATTATTAATCAAACAGCATTTCTAATTAATGAAAGCATAAAAATTATACAAATTTAAAATCGATTTATTAAAAGATGAGCAAAAATTAAATCTTAAGGCTTTTCTATTTTAGTTCATTTAGATTCATTTTTAATGTTACATTTAATTGTTAGAAATCAAAAAGCATGTCTAGATAATTGAAACTTGTGAAACTTATACAATTTGACATTGATTTATTAAAAATTCACCAAAAATGACAATGTTCCCCTAATTTTCTGATCAGATTTATTGTTAGAAGTTATCCAGAATGCTTAAAGTTGCACTATATTTTAATATTATTTCTGGAATTATGAGAGTGAACGTCTGACCTTCATAAAAAGCATTGTTTGTGACTAGAGCGTCTTCATTTTATCGTCATATTTAAAGTCAGAATTAAAGTCTACACTAAATGTATGTCATAAAACTGAGGTAATTCCTCACATTACACAACTAAGTACATGTATTATGAGCAGATTTTCAGACCATTTTGCATTGAGACCAAAAAAAAAATAGACCTTAAAGCTACAGTACATCTAAAAACCAATAAACAGAATGTCATCGTTTAATTTTTTCCCCAAAGGACAAAATAGGTTTTGAGAGATCTTTTTTCAATACAGCAACATCTGCACCTACAGTCCTCCTTTTTTCCACATGAAATGAGTTTAATTTGTTTGCATGATGCGAGGGTGAGGAAATGATGAGCGAATTGTTGTTTTTGGGTGTACTGTCCCTTTAAGGAGAACACGATGTGCATGTTAACATGATTCTGAGGTCATCAGAATAACAAACAGGAAGGAAGCTGCTCTCCAGCGTGGCAACAGGCCTGTGTTGTTGTGTGAATATTGTTTTGATTGTATCTCTTCGTCCTGTTTTTGTTTAAAGCTCTGCAAGAGGCTCTGGATTCATTTGTTTATGATTCTGTTGCTGTTTGTTTGATTTGAGTTCTGCGCCGATTCATCTCTTTTATAATATCATGACATCGTGTATGAAATCATCGCTCACAGAGAGTTTGTTACTCTCATCTTTGGGCTGGCGAAGATTAGGATGAGTTTGTTTCTTCATCAGGTTTGGAGAAATGTAGCATTGCATCAGTGTCTCATCAATGGATGCTCTGCAGTGAATGGGTGCCGTCAGAATGAGAGTCCAAACAGGGAACAACACTATTGTCAATTATCACATCCCGTCATTTATTTTCCCCCGCAAATATATTTATTTAGAAGTTTAGTGTTTTCAGTGTCATTATAGTGTTACTATTTGTTATAATTATTATTACGTGATAATGTATTCAATTTTAATTGTGTTTCTTATTTGCATCTTGTGTACATTACCAGTCAAATATTTTTTATTTTTTATGAATTCTATATATTTTTTAATATATGTACAGTATATAAAATTTGGAGAAAAAAATTTTTATAGTGTATTTTTTATTATTATTATTTATATAACATTATAATTTCTAATCACCTTATATTATTATTTTTAATTGCTTATATACAGTACAGACCAAAAGTTTGTAAACATTACTATTTTTAATGTTTTTGAAAGAAGTTTCTTCTGCTCATCAAGCCTGCATTTATTTGATAAAAAATACAGAAAAAACATTAATATTGTGAAATATTATTACAATTTAAAATAATTGTTTTTAAATGTATTATACTTTAAATTATCATTTATTTCTGTGATTCAAATCTGAATTTTTAGGATCATTATCACATGGTCCTTTAGAAATCATTCTAATATGATGATTCATTATCAAAGCTGGAAACAGTTCTGCTGCTTAATATTTTTTCTGAACATGTGATACTTTTTTAGGATACTTTGATGAATAAAAAAAAAAAGAAGCTATTTTTTTTAAATATAAATATTTTGTAATAACAATATACACTACTGGTCAGTAATTTGGGTCAGTAATTTTTTTTTTTATAAAATCAATACTTTTATTCAGCAAGGATGTGTTAAATTGATAAAAAGTGATAGTAAAGAACATATATTATTAGAATATATATTATTATAATTTTTTATTTTGAATAAATGCAGTTCTTTTTAGCCTTTTCTTCATCAAATATATCAGACAGCAGAACTGTTTCCAACACTCATAATAAATCAGAATATTAGAATGATTTCTAAATGATCATGTGATCGACTGATGTTACATGTGACACTGAAGACTGGAGGAATGATGCTGAAAATTCAGCTTTGCATCACAGGAATAAATTATTTTTTTAAAGTATATTCAAATAGAAAACTATTATTTTAAGTTGTAATAATATTTCACAATATTACTGTTTTTTTCTGTATTTTTGATCAAATAAATGCAGGCTTGATGAGCAGAAGAAACTTCTTTCAAAAACATTGGTCTGTACTTTGTGTATATATATATATATATAATTTTGTATTACCTTAGAATATTATAATTTTTTTGTCATGTATATATATTAAAATTGCTCCAAGAATTTAAGTACTGTATTAGCTATGATTAATTTAAAAAAAAACATTAATATTAACATTATTTAATAACATAAATAGGTGTTCACTCTGATCTCTAGATATGTGCTTCTTCCCTTCTTCAGAATGATCTCTCTCTCTCTCTCTCTCTCTCTCTCACTCTCTCTCTCACTCTCTCACTCTCTCTCTCTCTCTCTCTCTCTCTCTCTCTCTCTCTCTCTCTCTCTCTCTCTCTCTGGTGTCTAGCGCACAATCGGTTGAGTTATTCAGTTTAACTCTGCAGTTTGTTGACGTCTCTGTCTGTACGTCTAAGTAACAGGGCTGCTTGACTTAATTGTTTACAGCCACACACACTTTCTCTCCTGTCTCGTCATCTGTTTTCTTCTCTGTTCGTTCCACATGGCTGGTGCGGGTTAAAGGTGAGCGTTCTCAGCGAATGACAGAGATGTGTCTGTGAACGGGGCATTAGAGATTAGAGATGCCAGAGTTTTTCCCATCAGGCTCTGGAGTCAGAGTTTCCATTACTAAGTCCGTCTGGAACTGTCGGCCACAGGAAGAGGCCCCCGATCACAGAGGAGCATCTTCTGATGGAGACGGGCCTCCCGCAGTCTGTGCTGGGAGACATGGATGGAGCTGGGCCTCCTGATGGAGCTAGACCTGACGGAGCTGGGCCTCCTGATGGAGCTAGACCTGACGGAGCTGGGCCTCCTGATGGAGCTAGGCCTGATGGAGATGGGCCTCCTGATGGAGCTAGACCTGTTTATAGAGCTGGGTCTCCTAATGGAGGTAGACCTGGTAGAGCTGGGCCTCCTGATGGAGCTGGGCCTCCTACTGCAGCTGGGCCTCCTGATGGAGCTGAGCCTCCTACTGCAGCTGGGCCTCCTGATGGAGCTGAGCCTCCTACTGCAGCTGGGCCTCCTGACAGAGCTAAGCCTCGTGATAGATTTTGGACCTCCGAACAGAGTTTGAGCTTTTTATAAATCTGTGCCTCCTATTGGAGGTAAACCTGACAGAGCTGGGCCTCCTGATGGAGGTGAGGCTCCTACTGCAGCTGGGCCTCCTGATGGAGCTAAGCCTCGTGATAGATTTTGGACCTCCGAACAGAGTTTGAGCTTTTTATAAATCTGTGCCTCCTATTGGAGGTAAACCTGACAGAGCTGGGCCTCCTGATGGAGCTGAGGCTCCTACTGCAGCTGGGCCTCCTGATGGAGCTAAGCCTCGTGATAGATTTTGGGCCTCCTAACAGAGTTGGATCTGTTTATAGACCCAGGCCTCCTAATGGAACTAGATCTGATGGAGCTGAGCTTGATTTCGCTTGATTTCACCAGATCAGACCCATCTGGAGGAAATGCTGCCCATATATGGTCGTATCCTAAGATCAAGCATGTGTTGCTGCGATGAACCACATGTGAGACTCCAGATAAACAGACACGTTCGAGGCGTAAAGATGAGCTCATGTAGTCTGTCAGAATGGAGTTGAGCCGTATGTTCATCCGTGAGCTCCGCCGGCTGTTTCAATCAGATTATATCCACACAGATAAAATGGAAAAAGGCAAAAATGGTTTTCTGGGAAACCCCTTCATTAGTATTTATGGGAAACTCCATGGCATCTTTACCTTTCTTGAATCTCTCTCTCTCTCCCTCACCAGCTTTCTTTGGTCTGTTGTTCATATTTCATGTTCTTTTTCCACGCGAGCTTGTCATATTTCTCCTGGTGCTTGCGCCGGTGGAGTGTCCTGTCCGGGACGAGAGCCAGAACATTCTTAGGAAAATGTTGGTGCCCGCTGTGCTCCACACAATGAGTGTTGTGTTCCTGACCATTAGACGGACGGAAAACAGCCTGATGGAGGAAACATGAGGCCCAGGAGATGAGATGAGATGTTTTGTCTGTCTCACATCACATCGTTCGTTTGTATCTGCTAGCGTGATGCAGGCTTCTCAGATGTGTGACTTCTGTTCATGCGATGCAACATCAGTCATTCATATACTGTTAAAGTTTGCTCATATTTTGAATATGTCGTTTCATTTTTAGTTCGTTTTAGTAAATTCAGTAGTTCAAGTTAAACTAAATGATTTCGAGAAATATTGTCTTGGTAGCTATCTGAAATAGAAGTTGTCTTTTGTATATTTTTTTATTTTTATATAATTTTTTAGTTGACAAAACATTATTTAAAGTATTAAAAAAGTTTTTTTTTTTTTTTTTATGATCATCCCAACCCTAAAATAGAAAAAGGCAGTTTTATATTTTCATATATGAAGTCACCTAATAATTTTTTATAAATTTATTTAGCATCATCAAGATGCAATATTTTGAATGTTTTTTCTACTTTGCTTCATTTTATTTTTAAAGTTTTTTTCACGTAATTTAGTTTTTATCATATTTTAAATGTTTTTGTTTATGTTTCATGTGATGTTAAAATAGAATAAGATTACGTTTATATATATATAAAAATTCATGTAATTGATTTATTCGCTTATATATTATTTTGAATTTTTTTATTTTTATTTTTATTTATTTTTTACCATTTTTCTATAAACTCTTGAAAAGACCAGTTTGAAAAACCTTCCAATCCAAAAATAATTTCACATTTAAAAGTGTAAATTGTCATCTCAAACCTCACTGATTTTCTTCATTCTTTCTTTGAATCAATGTGGTTCACTTACATCAGATATAATCAGTTTCTTTAATGCATACAGTCTATCTATTTGGCAGCTGGTTTTGGACGCTGCCTGAGTCATGTGACTTACTGAATGCTGTTTTGCTTTGTTAAGCAGAAGGGAGTGAGAGTCTGATCCATCGTCTCAATTCAATCTCTGGCTTTAACTCCTGCTTTGATGCTGCTGTTATCAAACTCTTTCTCATACTGACTCCCTCATCAGGAATTCACATCAGGTTTCTGAACCGTTAGTCACAGGGAGACGGAAACCTGAACCAAACACACACATTCCTTCTGCGCTCTTAATGGACTGGATTAGAATGAATTGTGAGGTTTGCCGGTGTTGTGATGTTCACAGGACTTCACTGTGCAGTTTGGAAGGTCTTCTGAGTGCTTTGGTGTTCTGGTTTACTTTAAATTAGTTTGAAGATTCATTTTTCCACTGAAGAGATAAAATATGATTCAGAGGTTGTTATACCAGCACTTCTGTGGAAGCTTAACATCCCAGAAAAATGTGTCTAGAGAAGTGAACTCATGTAATTTGTGTTTGCATCACACACACGCGCGCACACACACACACACACTCACGGGTGGTCCTGTTTACCTGCACAGGTGAGATATGAAGTCATTACACCCTTCACTCGCTCATAAGCCTGATGAAAGCTATCCCATAACCCCTTTATCCATAACCGCAGCTCTCCAAAAAATTAAGATTGCCGTTATTTATTCACCCTCATGTCAAGATGTTTTGTTATCCATACAGAGACAGTGGGGTCCGAATATTAATATATTAAAAAATGCACAAAAATATTGGATATAATTTAATTAGATAAAGCTTTTATATTAATTTGTATACATAATATTGAATATACTTAAAAATATGCTTAATTTTATTTATTTATTTTTTTATTTATTTTTATTTTTTTTAGATATTCATCCTACGGAATATATTTATCAATTTATTCAGTATGAATTTATAATTATTTCCCTTTTTCGGTCAAACCATCTTAAGAAAGATGTTTGAGCCTGTAGCACTGCATTTCGGGATTGTTTTATAAATTATTTTCCATTTATACGTTTGTGTCAAATCTGCCATTGGCAAATATTTATTTATTCATTTATATGTATTTAAATTGTATTGTATAACTATTACAATATTTTTAAATTAGTTTTATCTTTGTTTTAATTTGATGTAATGAATTAAAAACACTTAAAATAGACAAAATCATTTATATGTTCCATGAAAGAAAGAAAACCTTGTAGGTTTGGAAGAATAAGAGAAAATTGAACTTTTAACCCCAAATCCGAACCTCGAAACTTTCCGTCCATCAACCGCTGGAACGTTTTGTGTCCCGTCAGACAGAAACGTTTGCGGATCGCTGCGTTTATTTATCAGAGCTGCATGTGTGTGTTTGTTTAAAGCGCTTCATTTCCTCGGTCTGCATCAGTGAGATGAAGAGGTGTGATATAATGACCAGAACGGTTGCGCTTCTGGACGTGAACGGCGTCGGACCCCCGGCCGGCCAGCTGCGTGTTTGTTGAGTCTCCAGGGTGGAAAACACATTCCTGCCAGATATTTTACGGCTAATCGCTCACACACTCGCCGCGGGTCGCGTCCACAGCACAGCTCAGGTTTGGTTAGTCTCCGGGGGGTTCGGAGGTGTCTGGAAAGAATGTTTTGTTTTCCTGCTGTTTGTGTTCGTTTCAGATGTGTGTGTTTCTCCAGGATCTTGTAATCTCTCCTGACGCTCACCTATCGCCGACAGCCAATCAGAACGAGCCGTCCTGTTACTGTACCGTTACAAAACTGTGATCGGGATACATTTCTCTCATTCCGTCTCTTTAGTCATGCTACAGCAGTTAATCGGTTTATTGGTTGACACGTTATTTGTAAACGGAATTCTGGGAAATGGAATGTTTAGTGGTTCATTAAGGAACACTGTGTGCCTGTATCCATGGTAACGAACAGCGACCTTTATTGTTTGGAATCTTGAATTTGTGTTCCGAGCTAACTTGGCGGGAAAACCATAGAAAGCCTGTTGTTTCATATTTCGAAGTCCTGTAAAAGTGTCAAACTCAAAATATTTAATTATATTATAAGTTATAAGTTTTTATTTATTACATTTTTAAGGTTAAATATTACGGAGCCCTGCACATGAAGTGCAATAAAAAATAAATTAATTTTGTGCGCCATTTACAAATTTGTTACTTCAATTAACTAAAACGTGCACACGATTACTATTGAGTTCCTAGATTTATTACTGCATTCCCTCGATTTACTATTGTGTTCCCTCTATGAAAGGAACAAATGAATAAAACGTGCGCTTAATTTATAAATCGAGTGAACGAAATAGTAAATTGAGGGAACGCAATAGTAATCGTGTGCACATTTTAGGACACTGAGGGAAAGAAATTGGTAAATCGTGCACAAAATTTATTAATTGAGGGAACGCAATAGTAATCGTGTGCACGTTTTAGGACATTGAGGGAACGGATTAGTAAATCGTCCGCAAAATTCATAATTTGAGTAAACGAAATGGTAATCGTGTGCACGTTGTAGGACATTAAGGGAACGGATTAGTAAATCGTGCACACAATTTATAAATCGAGTGAACGAAATGGTAATCGTGTGCATGTTTTAAAAAATTGAGGGAACAAATTAGTAAATCGTGCACAAAATTCATAATTCGAGTTAACGAAATAGTAATCGCGTGCACGTTTTAGGACATTAAGGGAACAAAGTAGTAAATCGTGAGCACATTTTAGGACATTAATTGTGCGCACCATTTACAATTTCGTTACCTCAATGTACTAAAACGTGCACACGATTACTATTGCATTCCTAAATTTATTACTGCATTCCCTCGATTTACTATTGCGTTCCCTCGATCAAGGGAACAAATGTGTAAATCATGCACTTAATTTATAAATTGAGTGAACTAAATAGTAAATTGAGGGAACGCAATAGTAATCATGCTCACGTTGTAGGACATTGAGGGAATTAATTAGTAAATCATGCACACAATTTATAAATTGAGGGAACGCAATAGTAATAATGTGCACGTCTTTGAACATTGAGGGATCGAATTAGTAAATCGTGCACAAAATGTATAAATTGAGGGAACGCAATAGTAATGGTGTGCACGTTTTAGGACATTGAGGGAACGAATTAGTAAATCGTGTGCACAATTTATAAATCAAGGGAACACAATAGTAATCTCGTGCACGTTTTAGGACATTGAGGGAACGAATTAGTAAATCGTGTGCACAATTTATAAATCAAGGGAACACAATAGTAATCTCGTGCACGTTTTAGGACATTGAGGGAACGAATTAGTAAATCGTGTGCACAATTTATAAATCAAGGGAACACAATAGTAATCTCGTGCACGTTTTAGGACATTGAGGGAACGAATTAGTAAATCGTGTGCACAATTTATAAATCAAGGGAACACAATAGTAATCTCGTGCACGTTTTAGGACATTGAGGGAACGAATTAGTAAATCGTGTGCACAATTTATAAATCAAGGGAACACAATAGTAATCTCGTGCACGTTTTAGGACATTGAGGGAACGAATTAGTAAATCGTGTGCACAATTTATAAATCAAGGGAACACAATAGTAATCTCGTGCACGTTTTAGGACATTGAGGGAACGAATTAGTAAATCGTGTGCACAATTTATAAATCAAGGGAACACAATAGTAATCGCGTGCACGTTTTAGGACATTGAGGGAACGAATTAGTAAATCGTGTGCACAATTTATAAATCAAGGGAACACAATAGTAATCGCGTGCACGTTTTAGGACATTGAGGGAACGAATTAGTAAATCGTGTGCACAATTTATAAATCAAGGGAACACAATAGTAATCGCGTGCACGTTTTAGGACATTGAGGAAACGAATTAGTAAATCGTGTGCACAATTTATAAATCAAGGGAACACAATAGTAATCGCGTGCACGTTTTAGGACATTGAGGGAACGAATTAGTAAATCGTGTGCACAATTTATAAATCAAGGGAACACAATAGTAATCGCGTGCACGTTTTAGGACATTGAGGGAGCGAATTAGTAAATCGTGTGCACAATTTATAAATCAAGGGAACACAATAGTAATCGCGTGCACGTTTTAGGACATTGAGGGAACGAATTAGTAAATCGTGTGCACAATTTATAAATCAAGGGAACACAATAGTAATCGCGTGCACGTTTTAGGACATTGAGGGAACGAATTAGTAAATCGTGTGCACAATTTATAAATCAAGGGAACACAATAGTAATCGCGTGCACGTTTTAGGACATTGAGGGAACGAATTAGTAAATCGTGTGCACAATTTATAAATCAAGGGAACACAATAGTAATCTCGTGCACGTTTTAGGACATTGAGGGAACGAATTAGTAAATCGTGTGCACAATTTATAAATCAAGGGAACACAATAGTAATCTCGTGCACGTTTTAGGACATTGAGGGAACGAATTAGTAAATCGTGTGCACAATTTATAAATCAAGGGAACACAATAGTAATCTCGTGCACGTTTTAGGACATTGAGGGAACGAATTAGTAAATCGTGTGCACAATTTATAAATCAAGGGAACACAATAGTAATCTCGTGCACGTTTTAGGACATTGAGGGAACGAATTAGTAAATCGTGCACAAAATGTATAAATTGAGGGAACGCAATAGTAATGGTGTGCATGTTTTAGGACATTGAGGGAACGAATTAGTAAATCGTGTGCACAATTTATAAATCAAGGGAACACAATAGTAATCGCGTGCACGTTTTAGGACATTGAGGGAACGAATTAGTAAATCGTGTGCACAATTTATAAATCAAGGGAACACAATAGTAATCTCGTGCACGTTTTAGGACATTGAGGGAACGAATTAGTAAATCGTGTGCACAATTTATAAATCAAGGGAACACAATAGTAATCGCGTGCACATTTTAGGACATTGAGGGAACGAATTAGTAAATCGTGTGCACAATTTATAAATCAAGGGAACACAATAGTAATCTCGTGCACGTTTTAGGACATTGAGGGAACGAATTAGTAAATCGTGTGCACAATTTATAAATCAAGGGAACACAATAGTAATCTCGTGCACGTTTTAGGACATTGAGGGAACGAATTACTAAATCGTGTGCACAATTTATAAATCAAGGGAACACAATAGTAATCTCGTGCACGTTTTAGGACATTGAGGGAACGAATTAGTAAATCGTGTGCACAATTTATAAATCAAGGGAACACAATAGTAATCTCGTGCACGTTTTAGGACATTGAGGGAACGAATTAGTAAATCGTGTGCACAATTTATAAATCAAGGGAACACAATAGTAATCTCGTGCACGTTTTAGGACATTGAGGGAACGAATTAGTAAATCGTGCACAAAATGTATAAATTGAGGGAACGCAATAGTAATGGTGTGCACGTTTTAGGACATTGAGGGAACGAATTAGTAAATCGTGTGCACAATTTATAAATCAAGGGAACACAATAGTAATCTCGTGCACGTTTTAGGACATTGAGGGAACGAATTAGTAAATCGTGTGCACAATTTATAAATCAAGGGAACACAATAGTAATCTCGTGCACGTTTTAGGACATTGAGGGAACGAATTAGTAAATCGTGTGCACAATTTATAAATCAAGGGAACACAATAGTAATCTCGTGCACGTTTTAGGACATTGAGGGAACGAATTAGTAAATCGTGTGCACAATTTATAAATCAAGGGAACACAATAGTAATCGCGTGCACGTTTTAGGACATTGAGGAAACGAATTAGTAAATCGTGTGCACAATTTATAATTCGAGTGAACGACATAGTAATTGCGTGCACGTTTTAGGACATTGAAGGAACTAATTAGTAAATCGTGCGCACAATTCATAATTTGAGTTAACGAAATAGTAATTGCGTGCACGTTTTAGGACATTGAGGGAACGAATTAGTAAACCGTGCGCATGATTTAGCCTACAATTTTTTCCTGCAAGCCATGTGCAGGGCTTTGTAAAATATATGTATTTTTTTGCATTTTATTTGATTTAAGGTAAAGGAAATGTTGTAGTTTTCAGTGTGCCTCACATGTTCTCCAGTAATCGTGAGAGTGTAGTTTAGTGTCTGAGATTTCTGAAATGGCTGTGCTCCAGCGGGAGTATCTGGTGATAGACGAGCTTTCACGGTTCATGTGTTTGTTCAGTCTTTTGTCTCTCTGTGTTCTGGACTGATTGCAGTAAAAGAGCACAGATAGTAGCTGTGAGCGTAATGAAGTCCATTCCTCCGAGCTGTTGAAGGCGAACAAAGCTCCTCTGGACACCGAATCCCCATCACTGCTGACCCACGGATGCGGCCCGTCCACTCTCTCCAAAAGACCCCGAATAGCTCAGCAGAACCCGAAACCGGCTGTCGGGACCCGAGAGAGCGCGGCGGAGAGACGAGCCCCGCGAGAGAGCGGCTCATGGTGGGAATGAGGGACGGCAGCCTGGGGGGTCCGACTGCAATCGAGAGATGCGAATTCAGGCCGACTTCCACATTTCAGCCTTCCATCTGGGAATTGGGTGTCTGCTGGGGTGTCTTGAGTGGTTACTATCTAGTTGCTAAGATGTTCTGCAAGATTATTAGGTTTATTTATTTATATTGTCATATAGGATTATAAACACCCTATTTTTATTTATTTTTTCTTCTTTTTTTCTTTTGTACTAATAATTTTTTATTCTATTATAAAGAATAATTAAAGTATTTTTTATTATATAAATTTTATATAATTGATTTATATTTGTATTTTTAGAATTACACATTAGTTTATTTTATAATTCATTCATATATTGATGTTCTTATTGTTTTAGATTTTTTAAATATTATTTATATTATTATGTTTCATGTTTGATATTATTCTATAGTATTATATATTATTATTATTATTTATTCCTTTGGACAGATTTTTTTTTTTGTGTGTGTATATATATATATATATTATTAGTAGTATTATAAAATATTAACTTTTGTTGAAAAGTATTTTTTATTATATAAATTTTATATAATTGATTTAGATTTGTATTTTTTGAATTACACATTAGTTTATTTTATAATTCATTCATATATTGATGTTCTTATTGTTTTAGATTTTTTTTATATTATATTATTATGTTTCATGTTTGATATTATTCTATACTACTATATATTATTATTATTTATTTATTATTTATTATTATTTATTATTATTTATTATTATTTATTTATTTTATACAGATTTATATTTTATTATTTTGTATATAACTGTTTTTATATTCTTTCTTTTACTTTAGTATTTGATATTAAAAAACAGCGGGCCCCCCGTTTATTTATTTATTTATACTGTCGTATAGTATTATAAACACCCTATTTTATTTACATTTTCATATTTTTGTTCTCAAATTATTTTTATGTCATTGTATTTGTATAATTGTTTAGTATTTAATATAGTTTATTCTTTTATTTTTGTACTTACTATTTTTTATTCTATTATTATTTTTTTCTATTATATATTTTTTATATTTATTATATATTTATTTTTTATTAGTAGTATTATAAAATATTACCTTTTGTTGAAATTTTTTTTATTATATATATTTTAGATAATTGATTTATATTTGTATTTTTAGAATTACACAAGTTTATTTTATAATTCATTTATATATTGATGTTCTTATATATTGTTTTAGATATTTTTTATATTATATCATTATGTTTCATGTTTGATATTATTCTATAATATTATATATTATCTTTTTTTTATTTGATTATTTTGTATATAACTGTTTTTATATTCTTACTTTTACTTTAGTATTTTATATTATACTATAGTATTATATATTGTTATTTTTTATTCCTTTGGACAGATTTTTTTATTTTATTATTTTGTATATAACTGTTTTTACATTCATACTTTTACTGTAGTATAAGTTTGTTTTTTACTTTTTATATATATATATATATATATATATATATATATATATATATATATATATATATATATATATATATATATATATATAGTTTGTTTTCATCCTTTTATCGTCTATGGTATTATAAATGATTTATTATATTATTTTTTAACCATTCAGCTCATGGTTTGAATTCGTCCGTTCTGGATGGTTCTTAGTGTGTTCTGAGTGGATGCCAAGACAGTTTCAGGTTGTTTTAAGGTGTTTTGCAGATCTTGGAAACATTCGTGAGATCTGTTGATCGTGTGATGGACGCTCTACCGACCGTGAACACTTATTTCAAACATTAAACGCGCCTCATTAGTTTGAGCAGCTGTGCTAAGACATCAATCTTATTCACTCTTAAACGAGAACAGGAGCGTGAAAGAGTGGGATGTTATCTTGAGTTCTGTTTAGGAAGCAGTTTTCAGTTCATTTCATGTCTACAGATGAGTGTGTGACGTCAAACCCCACAGATCTGATTCCTGCACGCTGATAACCGCCTTTTCTTTGTTTTAATACACATCTCTCTTTTTCTGCAGCTCTTTGCTCGATTACCATGATGTTTCTGCTACTTTCGCAATTAGCATTATGCTTATTTTTTAATTTATTTCCAGTGTTTTTATGTGAATGCACTTTTTGGTCTAAGTTCGTCTTGTTTTATATTATAGCTTTTATATTCTATTATTGTTTAAAATGTTATTTTAGTTTTTTATGTATTTTATTTCATTCTTTTTGACTGTCCACGTTTTGTTATGAATCTTTCTTATTTTTACATAATTGTTTTTATATTCCTTTTTTATTGTTTATAGTGTTTAAATTGTTAAATTTTTTACTTATTCTTTTTGATCTGACCTTTTCCACCAAATTTGTCTTTATTATATTTTAACGAATATTTTATTTTCTATCTTTTATATAGTATATTAAATTGTTTTATATATATATATATATATATATATATATATATATATATATATATATAATATTATTATTATTATTATGTATTTATTATTATGTATTTATTTATTTTTTATTTTTTTGAGCATTCAGCTTTTGGTCTGATTTTAATTCTTTATTTTATTTTGTTTGTGCAAAATGTTTTTTCCACCTAGTTTAGGACACAACATTTATTATTTCATTGTAATTTAATAATTTACATCCTCAGCTGCATCCTTGTTTAAATTCTTACAGACTAATCAGTCTATTCTTTTCTTATCTTTTCATATATTCTTATTTTACTTTTATTTATAAATTATTATATTATTTATAGTTATTTTTTTAATTATTTAAAATTTTATTTAATAATTTTTGATGGTTCAGCTTTTGGTCAGAATTTTATTTTATTTTATTTTAATTCATTGTATTGATTTATTTATTGTTATTATTTTTATTTTATTTTTGCTGGTCCCTCAGCATCATGTGGTTCTTCTCTATGGCTCTAATCTCATCTCTTGCTACAGTAGGCCGTTTATTCCTCACTGTGCAGCAGACACTGTATCCGCTGAGAGCCCATTCTCCGTCTCATTAGAGTTCGTTTGTGCTCCTGTTCGGTGGAATGACAGGAATGTGGCCCTCGTCCCGCAGGAGTCTCTGGATCATGACCAGCGCTGATGCATCCTGGGACTGAAAAAAGCCACGAGTCAGAATTCCTGAGACTGGAATTCCGGGATCAAATGAAAGGGATTATTGTTATTTCAGTAAAATGCAGTTTTTGTCTATAAGCTTTCATCAAAGTTGCTTTTTGCAATCACATCCAATCTGAATTTTTGAACAAAAATAGAATTATCCTAATAGAACAAAATCGTCCGACATCTAAATCTCTTTACATAAAACCGAGTGACACTTAACTCTTCTAATTAGAAATACTTATTTTAAAAGGACAAAACCCAACGATGTGTGAATCTCTAATCGAAGGAAACTTATCGAGTGTCATTTAAATCTCTTACTATAACGAACCCAACCAACATTTTAATTTCATTACAGAGTGATCTCTTTAATTCAGTTATTATACAGTAGTTATACAAACCAAATTAATGTAAATTGTCTGTAAACTGGTTTGTGGAAAGTGAGACCTGCGTCTGCGTCATGAATGATAACAGTTCGTCTGTCAGCACGTGTGAAGACAAACATGTCCTCTCAGTCTGGCCTGGGGTTACACTGACCTCTGACCTTTGACCTCGTTCACAGTGTTGTCTGCTCAGAGGTTGTTTTGATGGTGATGTGTGTGTGTTTGACAGACCGTCAGTGGAAAGGCTGAGAGATCGTCGCACACACACACACATACACACTCACTCTCTCACACACTCAAACACACTCACTCACACTCACACACACACACACACGTTATTTAAAATATTTAACCAAGCAGTTGCTGGCTCCCTTTCACTTTCATAGAATGGAAAATCTATCTGTCTATCTATCTATCTTTTATTTTATTTTATTTTATTTTTGGTATTTGCCTTTTGGTCTGAATTTTTATTATATTATTATAATTTATATATATATATATATATATATATATATATATATATATATATATATATATATATATATATATATATATAGTATAATATTATATGTTCCCATTTTTATATTCAGCTTCTGGTCTTATTTATAAATATATATGTTTAGTTTATAGAAATAAATAAATTATATTTCTGAGTAAAAATGGTTGAAAATATTTTAAAGACTTTTATAGATTTCATAAAGCTGAGAGACTTTTATATTAGAGCAAAACAAAGTTATAAACCGCAATTCTTCTAGTGATTCAAATACAATAAAATGAATAAAGAATAGTTAGTTTTTCGTTTGTGTTCTTGTGTTGACGGTGTTTGTTGAGATGCTCTGTGTGTGTTTACATTACGGTTGCCGTGGCGACACACCTGTATGACCTCATGTTTGGCGACAGCAGTTCCACGGTGACCTCACTGCCAGATATCACCGTGGAAACACTGATTCATCCTGTAAAAAAACACAGCCTCGAGAGCTGCTGAAACACACACTCACTCACTCACTCACACACACACACACACACACACACGTTTGTTTTTGTGTAAAGTGGGTTCAACCCATAGGTGTAATGGTTTTTATTCTGTACAAACTGTATATTCTATGGCCCTTCATTTATTGCATTTTTACTTTCTCAAAAAAACTCATCCTGTATGATTTATAAGTGTTTTGAAAAATGGGGACATGGGTTATGTCCTCATAAGTCACCCTCTCCTTGTAATACCTGTGTCATACCCATGTCATTACACACACACACACACACACACACACACACACCGGTCCGCTCTGTTTTTGAGCATCCCCTCCTCTTATCCAGCAGATCACTTCCTCTAAATCTTTTCTCCTCATAAAAGTTTTCCCTGTTTCCTTCAGAATGACATCACCTTCGGCCCCTGCTGATGATGTCATCGGAATTCACTTATTCCTCACGGGCCAACAATCGCCCCCTGGATCGGATTTAACAGAGCTTTTTTA
>NC_039290.1:8668023-8738023 GCF_003368295.1 Carassius auratus
CTCCCTTTATATGAGAGCGGTAGTAAACCCTGACCTGTGTCTCCCTCTGCTGGTGTGTGTGTGTGTGTGTGTGTGTGTGTGTGTGTGTGTGTGTGAGTTTCTTTGTGAGGTTGTGTGTGTGTCATCTGTTAGTGCTGCAAAAAAACAACCCGACCAATCAGAGGCTCCGCTCTTGATGAGGTCATCTGATAGTTGTAATATAAGTCTAGAACCATAAAAAGGCCAAAAATACGAGGAGTTTCTCACTTTTTAGTTCAACATTTATTATTATATTCTATGTTCTGTCACAGTATACATTTTATTTCACAAATTAAAAATACAAAATTCCATAATGTGCCAACATTAATAATTTGTTTAATATTATCCTCTTTATTTTTCTTTCTTTTAATACTTGACCTTTCTTTTATTCAGTTTGTTCCATTATATCACCATCCTATTACAAACTGATGAAGTAGCTTTTGTGTTATCTGTGGTTCTCTGTAGATCATGCAGCAGATGAGCGATCATAAATATGATAAACTGACACTTCCTGATGATCTGGCAGCAAACTGTGTCTACATGAACCTGCCGGGGAAAGGACACGTCCTGCTGCACTGCACACCGGAGGAGTTTCCTGAGAGCGCCAAGGTCACACACACACACACACACACACACACACACACACACACACACACACACACACAATGTACAATGCACATGCACACAAACATGCACACACAGAGACACACACACTCACAAACATGCACGCACACAGACACACACATGCACACATACATGCATACACACACACACATGCACACACACACATGCACACACACGCACACAAACATGCACGCACACAGACACACGCACATGCACACATACATGCATACACACACACACATGCACACGCACACACACACACATGCACACACACGCACACAAACATGCACGCACACAGACACACGCACATGCACACATACATGCATATACACACACACACGCACGCACACAGACACACACACACAGACAACCATACAGAAACACACACATGCACACGCACGCACACAAACATGCACACACAGACGCACACAGACACACACACACACACGCACACAAACATGCACGCACACAGACCACACACATGCACACATACATGCATATATACACACACACGCACGCACACAGACACACACACACACACACAGACAACCATACAGAAACACACACATGCACGCACACAAACATGCACACAGAGACACACACACATGCACACAAACATGCACACATTCACACATGCATGCATACACACACACACACACACACATGCACACGCACACATGCACACAAACATGCACCCACAGAGACACACACACATGCACATGCATGCACACAGAAACACACACTCACCAAACATGCACGCACACATACACATGCACACAAACATGCACACACACACGCACACAGACACACACATGCTCGCACACATTCATACATACACTCACTCACTCACACAGACACACAAACGCATATATGCGCACAAACACACATATATATGCACACACACTCACCTCCTATAACTAAATACATTAATTAAATAATAAATCTCATCTGGTATCAATAAGTGATTTCAAACATAAATAAGTGATTTAAAACTAGCTAATATTACTAAAACCATTATTGTAGCTAATATTACTATAATAAATACCAAAATGAACTAACAATAATATATGTAACTAGACGGAGATGTACGATCATCTGATGATCCAGTGATGTATGATTTAATCAGAGCTGTGTGTGAAGCATGAGTAGATGTAATGTTAACGGTCTCTTGATGGTCTGCAGTATGAGATCTTGTGGTTGCTGGAGGACTCTTAGGAAAACACGGCTGGGCTTTTGGAGGATCTCCATCAAATGACACACTGCTCTTTATGAGGCTTTTTGAGATGGACTAATGCTTTACAGCTGCAGCTCATGAGCTCGGAATTACACAACGCTTCTGTGCGTCATTAATAATAGAAATAAAACTGTTCTTGAAGATTACTCCATTCAATATTACCACATTTATGTCAACTTTACAGTTTTTTGTAAATGGTTCACTTCTGAAAACATTTAACTTCACCTGGTAGAAGCCAGAATTTTAATTTTCTATTAAATATAATATTTTATATAAATTTTATTTCACATTATTTGTTATTTATTTCAATTATTTCACATACAAAGACAATTTCATGTTGTGGTTAGAATTGTATTCAGTAATTTATTTAAGATTAATTTATGCATTTTATATATATATATATATATATATATATATATATATATATATATAATGAAATATTATTAAATATGCATAATACTTTACATGTAGGTAAGAGTTAAGTTATACTAAAAACAATTCCCAAAAATATTATATTGAAATGTTTAACATTTAACAGGCATTTCTTTCTATGAAGTATATTTTACATTAATACTATTTAATATTTATATAATATTTATCTCTTAATATATCAAATCACAATACAATTTCAAAATGTTCTCAGAATTTTATTTTAAATTCAGTATTTTTTTTATTATATTATTAATATACATTTTTTTATATTTTTATAAATAAAACCAAAACGTTTTATTAAAGTTTTAGTTTAATCCTTTGTATGTTTTAACATTTAAATACATAGATTAATTTTAAATTATATATTTAAATGTGTGTGTGCTCAGAAAAATGTAATTCAGTCATTTACTATTATATTATATTTATTAATGCATTTATATTGAAGGTTTGCAGCATTATGCTTTGAATCCTCTGACACTGATTATAAAACCATCACATTGATTAAAACTTTTTGTTGTGCGATGCATTGCCTCAGAAATAATTACGATTAACAATATTATTGTCATTATAAGGCCGTTTTGTGCCACTGAATATATAA
This sequence comes from Carassius auratus, assembly GCF_003368295.1. Taxonomy (NCBI): domain Eukaryota; kingdom Metazoa; phylum Chordata; class Actinopteri; order Cypriniformes; family Cyprinidae; genus Carassius; species Carassius auratus. Next base: position 8,670,930 of record NC_039290.1, read on the forward strand.
TCATAATATAACAACAAAGCCAGCACACTTTCAAACGAAAACAAACATTAAATTCTTAAAAATATTTAGATCATTGAAATTAAGTCAAAATATTAGACACCTTCATAGTAAATAAACATTTTCTAACAAAAAGTGCAAGGTAACAAGTAGAAATGTACACGAATTGTGCGATAAATCGATATATTGATTATTACGATTGATTGGTTTCATAATAAAAGTCTCCTCTGCGTCTCCTGCTGCAGGTGTTTGAGAAGCTGAAGGATCACATGCTCATCCCGGTGTCCAATCAGGAGAAAGTGAAGGTGGACGGCGCGCTGACCTGCTGCTCGGTGCTCATCAACAGGAAGAAGAACATCTGAGAGACCATCGTTCATCAAACACACCGTTTCATATTCAGCGTGTGTTTCATGAATGACACCTGATGGCCTTTTTTTGTTTTATTACTCGAGGAAAATGAATCAGATCGTTTCGTCTAAAGGAAAGAGAATATAAAGCACTTAATTTTTCTAATATGTGAGGAAAACAAAGTACACTTATTTTTCTAACCAGCACAAAAATGACGGATGAAATCGGTTTTAGCTGGTTTTAGCTGGGTTTAGCTAGTTTAACTAGTCTCCAGCTCAGGTGGTGTTTAATTGAAACCAGCTGGGTCAGGATAATAATAATTTACTTTTTTTTAGCACTAGTCAGTGAGTCATAACAATTACAATTTTGATTATTATAAAATCAAATTTTCATGACAGAAATTGCTCTTAACTTCAAAATGTAGCTGTAAACTACATAAATCCTCTGGATCCATTCAGAACGACCGAACCGTACGCGTTTCTCAAAATTCACATTCATCAAGCCCCATAAAAAGCCTGTTTTTAAACGATGAATGATGAATTGTTACTTTGTGTTGCTTAGATTGTAGCATCGTGTTTATAAATAGATTTATAGCACATTTGGACAGTATTTGCGAACAGATGTGACTCGTGAAACGAGTAATTGAAGCAAAAAAAAAATACATTTTTGTTTTCGTTTGTCCTGCAGTTCCCAGATAATAAAAAATAAACACGCTTTCAAACATGCCGTGGTTTCACGATCCTCAGGTGCTGATTGGACGTTCTTCCTTTCAGAAGTTTGTTATCTTGACCCCACTTGTAGCATTTGCGTAGCGTTAGCATCAAGCTATATTACCTTATAATTCATTATTAGTCTACTTAACCTTTAGCTTCATATATTTAAAGCCTGCTGTGGTGGCAGCTTCGTTCCTCACACTTTCCTTATAAAGCTATAAATTTAAAATTTTAGCTAAAAATTTTATCAAAAGTTAAATGTTTTTGTTAATAAACTTTTAATAAACGTTTTATTTTGTGGATGAAAATTACGAGGGAAGAAAATCTGGATTGAGAGATTAAAAATTCGCAATTATCTTTTTTATTTTGTGGAAGAAGAAAAATTTTATTGCGAGAAAGTCAGAATTCTGAGTTTATATTTCACAACTACTTTTCTCTCATGATTGCGAGTTTCTAAAAGAAAATTATAAAATGTAAGTCCGAATCTAAAAAAGTCAGAATTGCGAGAGTAGAAAGTCCTTATTGAGAGATTAAAAATTCGCAATAACAATAAGGATCAAGCTTCTATAGTTTTTTTGCATGTGACAGTTATCTCAAGTTGCTAATCATGGCTAGCTGAAGGTTTAGCTTCAAACAGCTCCTCGGTCAAATCTCAAGTTTCAGTTTAGCGGTTTTCACGACTTCCAATGTCACGACTTTCTTTCTTTTACACAAGAAGTGTTTTAGGATTCGCAGAAATGAAGAGACGGCGTTACTCTGTTGTAATGCGTCTGTTTATTTCTCCTGTTGAAGAGAAAATGAAGTTATCATCATTTCTCTGCCAGAAAGACACTTGTGAAATATTCTGCAGTTTTCATAACGTTTACAAGCCCCTCTGTATGACATCACAGTCATAAAGAAGCCGGTGTTTCCTAGCAATCTGCTCATCCAGAAAGAATGCTGGGTTTCATCATGAACTACAGCGTTTTTCCAGCTATCAGCACACCAAATACATGCTGAAATCTGTCATCATCCTAAAAAAAAGAAACTGTGCATTTTTTTTTCTACTCTTGTATTTTCAAAAAAAAAAAAAAAAAATATATATATATATATATATATATATATATATATATATATATATATATATATATATATATATATATATATATATATAAGGCGGCTCACTGGACTTTTTGATCAATAAGTTGTTTTCTGTCTGGAAATGCTTGGTTTTGATGACTCAGGACTTCTTAAATGTGATTTTTATGTGCCATAATTCCTTAAACACGTTGTCTTTGCTCATTGTAAAGATTTTGTGGGGTTTGTTAAATAAAGCAGCAATCAATCAATCAAACCTGTTGGTAGCATCATTGTTATAATTAAAGTACCTGAGCTTGACCGGAGCATATATGTGCTTCTAATAAAGAAAAATAAAACATCTTTTTAATTTACAGCATATCCAAATTACAGCATGAATACCCATAGATAGATAGATGGATGGATGGATCGATCTAAAATGAAGCTGCGTTTTGTGTTAATGGAGATACTTGTACTCTAGGAAACAATCATTTAAATTAATTAATTACACGTAAGTAAAATACAAATACACCTAGCCACCTCTTTAAAACGATTTAGTCATTGTAAAAATCAGTGATTGGTCCGACCGAAAAGCGCTGAGAAATGTAACGCGTATCACGTGACCTCGACCTCTACTTCAACAGCGGTCCGAATCCTCAAGCAAACGACTGTAATATTTTTATATTTATAGCTCTTGTTTTGAAAATATATGGTTTAAAAATAAAATGAAATTTTCGTATGTTGTATTTATGTGATCCCGTTGTTTGCAGAGTCGGTTGGCCCTGCGTTTACGTCATCAGCGAGCGCCGAATTCAACATGGCGAGTGTTGTTTAGTTGTTGTTAATCTGCGCTTCCGAATTAACCCCCAATCACTGAACCCGGCAGTCTCTCTCGTCTTCAGCCACCATGGGCGATGAGAAGCAGTCAGAGGCTCGTAATTTCTTCATGGGCTTTGATGACCTGAGCGACAGCAGCAGTGACTCGGACGGTGAGTCCGGTGTGAAGAACCGAAGCGAACCGGAGCCCTCAGCATCGACTGAAGCGCAGGGCCGCAAGCGAGCCGCCGAACCGCTGCCGAAACCCGACGATCTTTTCCGATCCGTCACCAAACCCGCTTTCCTCTACAACCCGCTCAATAAAGTCATCGACTGGGACAGAAGAGCCGTCAAAGCGCCAGAAGAGGTCATTATTTCATTATTATCCAATACTGAATAAAACCGTGTTTGCTAGAAAATCAAGTGCGTACTGCGTAGCCATCTTTAGAATTTAGTTTTTGCATTCTTTTTTTCTTCTTTTTTGTGGTAACATTAGTCCTGCATATTTCTACACTGAGTGAAACTGATTGGCTTATTGTAGAGTTAACTAAAATGATAATGTGCATTTTATATATATATATATATATATATATATATTTTGACAGATGGAGTTTGAATAGTTTTGGCTTATTTAAATATTCTTTCAGTGTAAGTCTATGGGATTTTTATGATTTGTTTTGGTTTCAGCCTCCTAAGCAGTTCAAGGTGTGGAAGAACAATGCCGTTCCTCCGCCGCAGACGTACGTGACGGAGGAGAAGAAGAAAGGAGCTCCTGATGGAATGGACATGGCCATCAAATGGTCCAATGTGTACGAGGACAACGGAGACGACGCCCCTCAAGCCCATGGTGGCCCCGCCCACTTCCTGCCGGAGGAGGAGCAACAGCAGGACTCTGGTAACTCACTCTCATCTCACTCTATCCATCTATCTATCGTTCTGTCGATCTTAACATGTTTTTGAGTTCAGGACGCTCTTTATCATCTCAGATGACGATGCGTCTGGGAAGCAGCAGGCGTCTGCTAAGAAGCGTCGTGTAGAAACCTTCCAGCAGAAGGAAAAGAGGAAGCGGGACATCGGACAGGCCACGTCTGATAAGAACTTTGTGGAAGAGGAGAAGCGGATCCTGCGTCAGAGTTTGGACTGAAGAGCGCTCCGCTGGTTTTAATCCCTGATTATTTAACATCTCTGGATGCTGACGGGAAGGGCATCACGACTCCGGGGATATTTTACATTTATTACTCTAAAATCACGTCCATGTAGAGGGAGAGGGTTCAGGATGATGTGTTTGTGTTTTGGACGTCATTGTAAGTATGACTTCAACTGTAAATGTGTAGCTGCATCCAAGCATCCATTGGTTATGATGTTTCTTGTAAGTTTCCAATGATTTGTAGTTTCTCAAATGGATAAAGCCCTTTTCTCTGAGTCTCTGTTTGTATCTCCCATTTATATGTGCGTGTGTGTGTGTGTGTGTGAGAGAGAGAGAGAGAGAGAGAGAGTCTGTGTGTGTGTGTGTCTGTATCTGTGTGTGTGTGTGTGTGTCTTTGTGTGTGTGTTTGTACTGATGTATTGTCACTGGATGGCTTTGTGTGTGTCTGTGTGTGTGTGTTTGTACTGATTTACTGTCACTAGGTGTGTGTGTGTGTGTGTTTGTACTTATTTACTGTCACTAGGTGTGTGTGTGTGTGTGTGTGTGTGTGTGTGTGTGGTTGTGTCTGTGTGTGTGTACTGATGTTGTACTGTCACTAGGTGGCGAGACTGAATAAGATTTGATCCACAGTGTCTTTGAAAGCTCATGGAAAACCTGGAATTAAAAGGCAATTAAAAAAATGCAGAAGTTTAATTAGTAACTACAGGTTTTAAAAATAAAAGTCTAAAAAATTTACTTTGCCAACACCATATACCTTAATAAGTGTTTTGTAGCTCAAACGTGCACCTTGGTAAATCTTTGGCATATAATCATTTATGATCATCTATAAGCCATAATAATAGTTTTTAAGGGTCATATGAAAAAAATATATGTATAGTGTGTATGTGTTTAGTAATATTTTACATTAGTTTTATTTGTATATTTTATGTTTTCACTTTAATATATTAATTTCAATTCATTTACTTGTTTTTATTTATTTTAGTTTTTTTAATGTCAATATTATGTTTTAGATTTAGTTATTTTAGTACTTCAAATTAAACTAAACAAAATAGAGAAATTAAAAGATTACATAATCTTATTATGTAACAAGGTGAGCCAGCGGTTGAGCTGAGAGTGTCGTGTAAACATGACTGAAGACGAGAACAAACCGATTTAATAGAGTGAGTCATTTACCCTGGAACCGATTGATTCAAACTCGAACTCGATTCACTGGCAAAAACCAGATCAAAAGAGCCATTCGTTTTCAAATTTTAACATTGTGTGTAAAGATTCGTTTCGGGACCTCGGAGAGGATTCGCGAATCATTTGATTCGGATCGGGTCTTTGGAGCGGATTCGCCGTAGAGCTGTAGTCAAGTCCGGCTTTGTCAAGTCCAAGTCCAGGACTAGTCGAGACCGAGTCAAGACCGAGTCCAAAGAGGTTCGAGTCCAAGTCAAGTCCAAGTCCAAATGTTTCGAGTCCAAGTCCAAGACCGAGTCCAAATGAAAGAAAAAGGGTCCTCTTCAAGACCACATACTTAACTACTGATAATGTTTGTAATGCGAGAGAAAGCATATCTCCTATTCTAAGAAAATCATTTTACATTACTATTTGTAATGATCAAAAAGCATGTGCAAAGTAACAACTCTGTAGGACAGGGGTCTCCAAACTACATCCTGGATGGCCAATGTCCTGAAAAGTTTAGCTCCAACTGGCCTTAAAACACCTGGAAGATTAATGTGTCTAGTAAGAGCTTGATTAGGTTCAAGTGTGTATAATTAGGGTTAAAGCTAACAGGGGTGTTACACAAGATCCCGGGCCCTATGCATAGGCGATCCTGATGGGCCCCCATGCCCCCGACCCATGGAAATATCCAGGTAAAAAATATATATTTCAGATTCATACTTTTCAAGGGCCCTCTCTTCCTTTGGGGCCTTGCTAATGAGTACTGGTTTTACCCCCAGTCCGACCCTGGGAAATAAACTTGGATAAACAAACAAAGTTTGGAACTGTAAGGTCAAATAATTTTTATGTACTTTATTTTTTGTTGACATTATATCTGTGGTCAAAAATGTATATGACTATGCCTAATTGGCACAGAGCACAGACACACACAAAGCTCGGGATATGACAAATGCACGCAGCAAGGCTAGAATGGATACGTTTGGCTCTACTGGACATGCGCACATAAATACAGCGAAATTTTTTGTCATACTGTGCTAGTGCTTGCATAGACTAGTCGAGCTCTGTCGGAAACAATCGACTACTCCAGCATGCATTAACCATAATGAATACAAAGTGTTTGCAAGTACGACGTGAATTTTAGAATTACAATTTTGCGTGGAGCTGTTACTATATGACCTTATCTATGTTGCATGTAAAAATAAAATATGTAATGTACTAATTAGGGTTGTGCCTGAAGCCGAATTCCTTATTCGGAATGGCACGGATAATGTCTTAAAAAACGAATAACGGACAAGGAATAATTCTGCCTGAATACTCGGCTGAAGCTGACACAGTCTGGTGTTTGCTAGATAACAGGTGAGCCAGGGGATCAGCGCCAGAAGTGAATGAATGTAAACTTTATGAGTGAAAAGAGCGCAAATCAAACACCGCATTGTTGTCGCCTCTCTGTGCATCTCTCAGAAATCAGAGCGTTGCAAGAGTAATTTTACCTATAATAATACATCATAGCTACACGTTATATTATTTGTATATATTTAAAAGGCAAATATTGAAAGCTTAGGCTACCATGATACGAATGAATGGAATAAGCACAGCGCGCTCACCAATCAAACAGCCGCGCTGCGCGTCTCAGTCTCCCAAAAACCAAATCAGTTCTCTCTCAAAAGTAGGCTAATAATCAACATAGATATGGATACATTGTGTACTTGTCCTACATGTTTGCATATTTACCTTTTGCTGGTTTGGGCGGAACACACACATCTGTTTAGTGAAGTTCATTAACATTAAGACTCGCTCAAAGTGTTCTGCGTAATGAGAATGTGTGCATTGAATGGATCCAGTCGTGTTCAAATGATCACTAAACGTTTGTCATGACATCTCTCTGCTTGCATGATAAATATTATTTTAGAAATTAATAATTATTTCAGTTTAACACGACATACTTGTTCAGTGATAACTACGAAAAAATATATAAAAAGTCATAACAGTCTTATCAAGTAACTGTACGATGTTGTATCCGAATGCAGATAGGAAAAATTTTTGTGATTTTTACAGATACAAATACTGGCTGTTACATGAAAATGTAAATATGTAATGTCATATATAAAGTTTTTAAAATTTACATATGTAATTGTTGCATAAGGCTATACATTAATACGCGTTTATTGATAAAAAAAAGGCCATCTAGGTGTAGACGTAAATAAAACACAATCTAACAGGTAGAAAATTAAATTAGAAACATCTAAACTTTTCAGGTCGCAGTAAGTGCACCACTGGTCATGCACATCCTTTCCCGGAACAATACTGAAAGCTAAGGCAAGATGGAGAAACAGATGATCATAGTTGTACAAGGATAGCCATTTTTTTAAATGAATCTATTAGCAGAGCTACTGAAAGTGATTTTAAGTGCTGGAATTCCATTTATTCTTTGCTGAAACTTCTGCGTCATCATGGAGAGCGGGTCATGGTTGCCCAGCAACAGCAGACGCCACTGGAGCGCGAGCGCAGGCTACAGAGTGCTTCTGAAATAAGGAGAGTGGCGCGCCTAGCGTTTTCCAAACGTTTTCAGTCGCGACATCATGCAAATGTGGTTTTGGTTTGAAGGAGAAATGTTTTATTTATTTTTTTTGCTGGACTCGGTCGAGACCAACTAGAAGACTTGGCGAGTCCAATGGCCAAGTCCGAGACAAGTCCGAGTGCAAATTCAACGAGTCCGAGACAAGTCCGAGACGACAGAAAAATGTCTCGAGTCCGGACTCGAGTCCAAGACCGGACTCGAGTACTACAGCCCTAATTCGCCGCTCATTTGGATCGGCACTTCGGAGCGGATTCGCGACTCATTTGCATCGGGACTTCGGAGCGGATTCGCGACTCATTTGGATCGGGACATCGGAGCGGATTCGCGACTCATTTGGATCGAAACCTCGGAGTAGATTCGCGAATCATTTGGATCGGGACATCGGAGCGGATTCGCGAATCATTTGCATCGGGACTTGGGAGCGGATTTGCGACTCATTTGGATCGAAACCTCGGAGTAGATTCGCGAATCATTTGACTCGGATCGGGACTTCGGAGCTGATCCGCGAATCATTTGACTTTGATAGGAGCTTTGGAGCAGATTTAAGAATTTCTTTTAAAAATTTCTTTATAAACATTAGAAAACATCAAACCATCAAGGCAGTACAGTTAAATAAACAAACAAAAGAAATTATAGATGCCTTAAGAAAATTAACCATGGTTTCATGTATTAAAGGTGTAGTATTTGTGTTTCTGCATGTGAAATTTAAATTTCGTGAAACACAAATTCTTATATTTTGCTATATTCTCTAAATATTTTTAGCTATATATAAATATTTATATTTGTAAATAATTGATCAATTAAATATATATGTTGAAATAACATTTTTAATTTAATATATTATGTATTTTCATTTTATATTATTAATATTGATATTAATCCCCAATTATTTAACAGTCTCTGGATGCTGACGGGAAGGGCATCACGACTCCGGGGATATTTTACATTTATTACTCTAAAATCACGTCCATGTAGAGGGAGAGGGTTTAGGATGATGTGTTTGTGTTTTGGACGTCATTGTAAGTATGACTTCAACTGTAAATGTGTAGCTGCATCCAAGCATCCATTGGTTATGATGTTTCTTGTAAGTTTCCAATGATTTGTAGCTTCTCAAATGGATAAAGCCCTTTTCTCGGAGTCTCTCTTTGTATCTTTCATTTACGTGTTTCTGTGTGTGTGTCTGTGAGTTTGTGTGTGTGTGTTTTTACTGATGTTGTATTGTCACTAGATGGCTGTGTCTGTATGTGTGTCTGTATGTATGTGTGTGTGTGTGTGTGTGTGTGTGTGTGTGTGTGTGTACTGATGTTGTACTGTCACTATTCAATTCATTTCAAGTTTATTTGTATATCGCTTTTTAGTGATAGTGGTCATGTAATCATTATTTATTTATAATTTATTATTATTTTTATTGTTGTTAAGTTAGTGTTCATAAACAAGTTATTTATGGTCTTTCAAGAATTGCAAGTTAATATAAAAACAATTTACGAAAAAATATTTTTAAAGCTTGTCATGTGGTGCCCCCCTAGTTGTTGTGAATGGTTGGCCCAAGTTCCCTTATGGATAATCCGGCTCTGCTTATAGGTAAGAAATGATATCACTAGGTGGTGGTGTGTGTATGTGTGTGTGTCTGTGTCTGTCTGTGCGTGTGTGTGTGTGTGTGTGTGTGTGTGTGTGTGTGTGTGTGTGTGTTTGTATTGATGTTGTACTGTCACAGGTGTGTGTGTGTGTGTGTGTGTGTTTGTACTGATGTACTGTCACTAGGTGGCTGTGTGTGTGTGTGTGTGTTTGTTTGTTTGTTTGTACTGATGTACTGTCACTAGGTGGCTGTGTGTGTGTGTGCGTGTGCGTGTGTGTGTGTGTGTGTGTGTGTGTGTCTGTGTGTGCATGCGTGCGTGCGTTTGTGTGCGTGTCTGTGTTTGTGGGTGTGTGTGTGTGTGTGAGAGAGAGAGAGTCTGTGTGTTGGTGTGTGTGTTTGTTTTTACTGATGTTGTACTGTCACTAGGTGGCTTTGTGTGTGTGTATTATTTATATAATATTTACTTTGCCAACACCATATACCTTAATAAGTGTTTTGTAGCTCAAACATGCACCTTGGTAAATCTTTGGTGTTTAATCATTTATGATCATCTATAAGCCATAATAATAGTTTTTAAGGGTCATATGAAAAAAAATATATGTATAGTGTGTATGTGTTTAGTAATATATATTTTAAATTAGTTTTATTTGTATATTTTATGTTTTTACTTTAATATATTAATTTCAATTAATTCAGTGGTTTTTATTCATTTTAGTTTTTTAATGTCTATATTATGTTTTAGATTTAGTTATTTTAGTACTTCAAATTAAACTAAACTAAATAGAGAAATGAAAAGATTACATAATTTTATTATGTAATAAGGTGAGCCAGCGGTTGAGCTGAGAGTGTCGTGTAAACATGACTGAAGACGAGAACGAACCGATTTAATAAAGTGAGTCATTTACCCTGGAACCGATTGATTCAAACTCGAACTCGATTCACTGGCAAAAACCAGATCAAAAGAGCCATTCGTTTTCAAATTTCGACACTGTGTGTAATGATTTAAAACAAAAACACGAAACTCTGATTCAGTTAAACTATTGCATCGCAAAATGATTCACTTGAAGCGCTCCGATCGGATCCGCGAATCATTTGATTCGGATCGGGACATCGGTGCGGATTCGCGACTCATTTGGATCGGGACTTCGGAGCGGATAGATTCGCGAATTTCTTTTCGGATTTCTTTTTTATAAACACTAGAAAACATCAAACTATTAAGGCAGTACAGTTAAATAAACAAACAAATGAAAAGAAAAATAAATTCTAGATGCCTTAAGAAAATTAATCATGGTTTCATGTATTAAAAGTTTAAAAAAAAAAACACAAATTGTTATATTTTGTCATATTCTCTTTCAAGTAGTCAAACAATCAAAATGTGTTTAATTATTTTTTTATATAAAATATTTATTTTAAAATTCTGAAGTCATGCATATATTTATAAAATATAGCATTTTTTGTAAATATATTGTTTTGTAAATATTTATATTTGTAAATAATTGATCAATTAAATATGTTGAAATAACATTTTTAATTTAATATATGATGTATTTTCATATTATATTATTAATATTGATATTAATCCCTGATTCTTTAACAGTCTCTGGATGCTGACGCAAAGGGCATCACGACTCCGGGGATATTTTACATTTATTACTCTAAAATCACATCCATGTATTAGTAGAGGGAGAGGATTTAGGTACAGGGTTCCTCAAATCTTTCCTCAAAATGATTCACTAGTTTGAAGCGCTCAGGTCGGATCCGCGAATCATTTGATTCGTTTCGGGACTTCGGAGAGGATTCGCGAATCATTTGATTCGGATCGGGACCTCGGAGCGGATTCGCGACTCATTTGTTTCGGATCGGAACTTCGGAGATGATTCGCGACTCATTTGATTCGGATCGGGACCTCGGAGCGGATTCGCGACTCATTTGTTTCGGATCGGAACTTCGGAGATGATTCGCGACTCATTCGGATCGGGACTTCGGAGCAGATTTGCGAGTTTTTTTTTTTTTTTTTTTTTTTATATACATTAGAAAACATCAAACCATTAAGTCAGTACAGTTAAATAAACGAACAAATGAAAAGAAAAATAAATTATAGATGCCTTAAGAAAATTAACCATTGTTTCATAAATTAAAATGTAGTATTTGTGTTTCTAATGTGAAATTTAATTAGCATGAAACACAAATTGTTATATTTTGCTATACTCTCTTTTAAGTAGACAAACAATCAAAATGTGTTGTAAGCAAAAATATGTTCATTAAATAATTGATCAATTAAATATATATGTAGAAATAACATTTTTAATTTAATATATTATGTATTTCATAACTTTTATACTACTATTATTTTTAGTTTTTTATTCTTCTGCCTTATATGTTTGATTAATTTCTGCTTTGAACGATTCTGATTGAAAAACCCCAAGCAATTAAATCTGAAAAAAGGGTTGAAATGTTCTAAGGCTGCAGCGCGACACAAAAGCAGTAAAGTCTAGTTTGACCCCGTCCCTCAGCAGACGGCAGAGGGACCCCCAGCTATTTACGTCCTGAGAAAAGGGGTGTGGATCACCCCCATAAATTGTGTTGCTCAGAGACACAGCAGAGAGCCATTAGACAATGAGGACGGAGTCGCAGAGAACGCAGACAGCTGCGCATGCGCATCAGCATCAACACAGAAAAACAGATGCTCCTCTTCACAAACACTGAGAGAGAGAGAGAGATCAGGTTCTTTGCTTTAATGGTGCATTAAAAAGAACATTCCTTGTTTACTTTAATCTTTCAATAAATAAATTTTCATATAACATTTTGAAAATATCTTAATTATTTTTCTATATATATATTTTTTCATTTTAGTGCAAAAATCAAACAAAAATTTTATACTAAAAAATAATTTTTTAACTTAAAACCAAAAAACATTTAACTTTGCTACAGTGTTGGAAACTAACATTTAAAAAAAAACGTTGTGACAGGTAGTTTTGATAGTCCACAATGCGACTTGTTCATCATGATTTAATTCTTTAAATCAGTTTCTGATCAATAACATCACACTCACAGCAATTAAGCAACTGAGTACAAGATGTAAAGCAAACACACACACACACACTCACAGACACACATCCTTGTTTACCACCCTGTGTGTTTCTGCTGCAGGCTGCGACATGCGCACAGATGCTCAGACAAGTGTGTGTGTGTGTGTGTGTGTGTGTGTGTGTGTGTGTGATTGCAGGGGGCTTTCGGTTGTTTTTCTGATAAATTTCCCTGATTTCATAACTGAGCATCCTAATCTGTCTCCTCAATCTGCCACTGCAAACCCTTCCTCATTAAGATGCAGAGAATGCGACCCCAGTGCATGATGGGACAGGATCAGTGTCGGAGACGTTCAGATCCAGTGATGTTTTAAATGATCTGCTTTATCTGTGACACAATGACAGAAATGAGATGAAGCTTGAATTACATCCTTTAAAAACTTGGTGTGTATATATATATATATATATATATATATATATAATAAAATCAACCTTGAGATAATAAACCAACTTTTTTGAAATTAGATAAAAAATTAAATAATGCATTTTGCATTGATTTCAATTTCTATGAGTTTTTTGTTCTGTATAAACACTATAGATTTGAACATGTTGTGATCAAATGCTGCACATAAAAACAAATCAGCGCGGAAGTGTTTGAATAATGGTGAGGGATTATAAATGAGGGAGAAACATCCTCGGATGCTGTTTTTTTGTGTCTTGGCTCTCTTCTCTGCCGGATGTTTGTCGAATCTTAAAGAAAAGCATGAGTCAGTGTGTTAATCACAGGATCTTTGAGGGAAGAGATTAAGTGATTTGCCGGTTACTGACTCTCTTTCAGACAAACATTCCCAATAATTCCCAGAAGCCGGAGGCACATGCAGGTGTATTGATGGGATCTCTGCGTGCTTCGGTCGGTCTCAGACGTGCGCTGACACGTCTGTCAACAAGAAAAACACTTTCCCTGCAGAGCAGCGAGGATCTCATGTCTGTGATGATTATCATAATCAGCCTGAACATTACCTGCAACATAAACCCATCGCCAACTCAGAAATTAACACTACTGTTACGGGACATAATGATGGTGATGGACTATCATAATTGAATTTGAAAATACAGCAATAAATCTCGAACTGAATATTATATATATATATATTCAAATGCTTTAGCATAGAATAATGTACACACTCGTATAGATTAGTTAGAAGCTGAGTTTATTTCAGTAGCTGCAGGTTGCATGTGGAGTTTGTTTGAGCTCCGCCTCTAAACCTTTGACCCCCACAGAAACTATCTGAACTATTTCAACACACACACACACAGAGAGAGAGAGAGATTGTGTGTGTGTGTGTGTGTGTGTGTGTGAGAGAGAGAGAGAGAGAGAGAGAGAGAGAGAATGTGTGTGCGCGTGTGATGTGATGTCAGTGGATCATGGAGCCTCGCTCTGACCGCGGTGTGTCGGAGTCTCCTGGCCGCACGGACGCGCTTCTAACTCGGTTACTTTTGCTGCGGAGCCCCGCTGAACGGAGCTAAAGCTGGAGGGTCGGATCGGTACCGATGGCTGATCCTCTGCGGAGGACAATTCTAGCCAAACTCAGGGGCAAGAAGCCCAAAGGGAAAGACGCGGGGGAAGGTAAAGAAAAAGTTTCTCAAACGCAGACAGAGAGAGATTACATTTCACATGCGATGATGTGCGAGGAGCGGCGTGTGAACGCGCACGGAGTTCCCGCTGATCAAAGGGAACGCGGAGACTCGATCGGCTTCAGCGGCTGCGGTTTCAAACCCCGACGAGGGGCTTTAAAGCTAACAGATGGTCAAGATCTACAGAGTAAACAACCAAATGCTGCACCACTCGGCCAAAAGGCCGGGGACAACATGAGCGACTTTGAACGTCACTTCAGGGTTCCCCAGCCTCACGTGTGTGACGCGGAAAGCGATTTAATCCAGCTCATAGAGAGTTCCCTGGAGTATCATGGAGATTTTAGGATACAGGGTCCGACTTTTTTCCCCACTGATCTGGAAATAACCGTGTCCCCCGGGCTGAGAGACGGGGCCCCTCGACACCACTCGGTCGAGAGCGAGGACGACGATTATTACGATAACCAGATTCTGCCCTTTTATGACGTGAAAGAGCGGAACACGTCAATATCGGCGTCGGACGCGAGCGAAACCGACAGACTGAAGTCCCAGCTGAGAGACGCGTATTATTTGCTGATAAACGCGACGCACGGGATCAGTGTCGACGGTCAGCTCGAAGATCACGGGTTCGGGGATCAGTCCAGCAGCGCGTCCCACGACAGCGTCAGCACAGAGAGCGATTCCGCTTCAGCGTTCTCCGCGTTCCTGACGCAGAGCAGGAGCTTGCGGAACATTCGCGACGCGCGTCCCAAGCCGACGCTCCAGCGGTCGGTGAGCGATAGCGAGGTGAAGTACGCGTCGAACCGCGATGAAGAGCCGCGACGCGCCGTCGCATCGGGTCTCGATGTGCAACAGGTGGATCCTACGGAAAACCTCCCGACGCCTGCGTCATCGCGTCAATCCTGCGACGACGCAGCGGTGCCCAAACACCCCGGAGTCACCGTCAACAAGATGCAAGAGTGGATGCAGAGAGGTCGCGTGCTGTCGTCCGAGATGAAGCAGAGGATCGCGGGCTCCAAGCTGAGAGCCAGTCACGTGATGCAGCAGACAGGTATGGACCCCCGCTGCCGTGGAGGCCCTCAGAGTCATCTCAGTTACCTCACAAGATTTTAACCGGTTTTCCCTCTTCTTCCTTTAGTTCCTCTCCACTACCACTTTTTTTGCTTGTCTTCTTGGAGATGTTGGAGGTTTTGTGCTGAAGTTTATTGAACATGCATAATAAGATGCGTTATGGGTTATCAGTGTATTTTAAAGGTCAATCTACAGCTCTGTGTTTTCAAGAAAACAATCGCTCGACAGCTATCTTCTATCAAGAAACCAACAGGAATGGTTTGCTTCCATTACTAATCTAACCAGAATTTTTAATTCCAGTGTAAACCGTGAATCTGAAAGGATTCGGCTGCATTTTGGAACGGATATGCATGAAAGTTTGTGTCTCTTGCATGTAAACCAGTGTTTTTGATAGATGCATGCTTCAAATGCACATTTATCGTCATGTTTAAATGGAATCCTATACATGGAGACCAATACAGGCTTTGTAAATGGCTTTCCAGGCCAGATTTAAGGATAAGCTATTAACACAAGCAGAGCTCATCTTATGTGTTGGATGTGGCCTGTGGGCAGCTTGTGTAGAATTAATAGAGTTGCTCTTAACTGCCATGCGAGCAGAATTAGAGGAAGTGGACGTGGTGTTCATGGAGATCCACAGTGCATTTATGCTTTTATAGAAAGTGACTTAAAGGAACATGACTTTGGCATTGCTAGTGCATTTTCAGGGAGTGTGTTTGTTTTTGAGAAGACAACTGTTGTGTGTGTGTGTGTGTGTGTCCCTGACAACATTATGCATAGCAATTCAAAAAAAGAAGAAAAGAAAGGTGTATTTGCTGATGAGCCAGTGGTGTTTGTTTTGAGCCGGAGGGAGCTGTTCTCGAGGGAATTCCCGTCCCTTGGAAACACGGAGCCCCAGGGAGGGAATATTTGGAATGCCAAGGCCGTCGGTTCACTTGTTTGCTCTCGGTTCCCGAGGGCTTGAAAGCAGGCGGGGATTAGAAAAGATGCATTACACGTTGGTTAAGGTAGGATTAGTCCATCCTGTTATCCACGGTTTATTTAAATCTTAGGTTTGAGGAATCTGAATTTATTTTGGTAGCATTTGTGTGCTGCTGATCTGTTTAGATTATTTTAGTAAAACACTGGTTAATCTCTCACAAACCTTCAAGAACATGTCCAAATCATATTTCGACCCTAATCACCTTTAAAAAAAAAAAAAAAAGAGAGAAAATATATTTCATCTAAAATTAGATCTGTTTTTGTATCTATAATATTTTCATTGTGTCATTATTATTATTTTCTTGACAATTATGCATTTATTTGCCCCTCACAAATATTACAAAATATTTTTATGGAATATATATATATATATATATATATATATATATATATATATATATATATATATATATATATATATATATATATATATATATTCCATAAAAATATACAAACAATAGAATTGTATAAAATAATATAAATATAAATACATGTACACAATGTGGTATTTGTTTTACTTTCTTTAAATTTATGCATATTTTATTCATAAAAATGATAAAGTACAAAAAAAAAATGGTTGTCCCCAATTATAATCTAAAATATTAAGAATGAGATTTTTTTCACATTATGGTAATTTATAATATACTAAAGCTTTTTTTTTTTTATGCGGAATAACATTTTGCTTTTGGGCTGAAAGATTTGTACCTAATATAAGATTCACACACGCATTCATTAGAACCGCAGGAACTGCAGTGATTTGTCGATAAGCATGTGGTAACATTGTGTCCAGTGTTGCTGTAAAGCAGTGATCTGATTGGCCAGCGGTGGCGATGACATCATCACGAGATTGAGTGTCAGAATGTGTTCTTAGGATGTGTGCAGTCTGGAGCTAAAGAGCGTTACTCTGGGAATACTCTCGGATGACAGAAAGAGAGAAACCGGAGTACAGGACGTGGAGGATGGGGACGGTCTTTCTATCGAGCCCTGAGGGACACCTGCTCATTCAAAGCCTTAGAAACAGCCCCAAACCTGGATAAAACGTGCTCGTCCACTTTCAGTGCGTTAGGTAGGAATTAGATTTGAAACCTATGAAAGCGAGTGTCATTTTTTTTTAAGAAACGCTTCACAAGCCGCACATTGGAGGAGAAGAGCAGTTTGAAACAAAGCGACAGGTCTAGTGTTGAAAATGACACCATTGTTAAAAATAGACACGTTTTGTGTTTGTGAAGTGATAGAAAAGCTTTGGTTGTTTATAAATATATTTACATAGTTTTATAAATCCTTATTTCAATTGTATTTATTTTAGTGCATAAAGTTAAACTAAATGAAAATAAACTAAATTTACTTAACTAGTCAAATAATCTATTTTTTTTCTTTATTTAGTTGTTTTTTTTTTCTTTGCGTTTTTGAGTCAACCTCCGTTTCTAATTTATGCATTCATTCATTTATTTATTAATTGTTTGTTTTGTGTGGTTTTGCTGTTTTTCTTGCGTAGTTTCATCCATCTGCCTCTTATTTATTAGTTTATTAATGAATTAACTGTATTTATTTTGCATGTGTAAGTCAAACTCCACCCCTTATTTATTTATTAACTTTATTGAATAATATATTGTTATTTAGCTTTTTTTTTCTTGCATGTTTGCATCAATCTCTATCTTTTTTTATGTATATATATGTATTTTTTATTTAATATTGCGGTTTTTTTTCCCTTGTATGTTTGAGTCAATCTCCGTCTCTCATTTATTAATGTATTACTGAATTTAATTTATTTAAGTTTTTTTCCATTGCATGTTTGCATCTCAATTTCTTATTTATTTAATAATACCTTTACTTATTTTATTTATACATTTATTATTATTAATATTATTATTATTATTTAGTGTTTTTTCTCCATGCATCTCCATCTGTAAGTGAAACTGAGCCTGTCATAGAAACATTGATCTTGTTATTGTAGTTTTAATGGCTTTAATGGCGGTCTTTTTTATGGTTGTTTGAACTCAAGGTCTGTTTTTAGTGATTCGGCGACTCTGACCCGTATTTCCGACACCTTGTTTTCCCTTTTCCACTCCCTTCTTATAGGAAATTCATCCGCTGCTAAAGAGCTTAGTGAGAGGTTCAGTCCAGCTTACATAAGAGCAGCATCACATGCTTGAGCTGTAAAAACACAGCTGAGCGTCTGTAATCATATACTGACTGTTTTACTAATGAAGTGGTTTGATGTGTGTGAACACACGCTGATCGAAGCGAGCGTTTCTCACCCTGGCATAAGAACATACTGCCGTTGTATAAGTCAGAGTAGAGTTTGTTGTCTGAATGTAGAAGCTGAAATAAACACTTCTGTAGCATTTCGTCCATGCTAATGCGCTCCTAAATGTTGATCAAATTCATTTTTAGCAGATACTGGTGTTTAAAATCTACGCTCAATGTCATAATGAGGTTTCGTCCAGTGTAATATTTTCACGAAAGATGTATTTTCAGTGTTTTATTTGGCTTAATGATCAACACTAAAGGTACACCTCATATTTTTGTGAACTTTGCATTTTGATTGATTATTTTTGCATTTGTATTTATATTTTGCATTATTTTAGTTTAATTTCTATCAATTTTGTTATGCGTTTTGTCATTTTTATTAGTTTTATATATTTACGTAAAATATCTATATAGTTTTCAATTAATGTTTATTTGAGTTAGTAATTCAAGTACTTAAACTTGATTCCATTTTTAATTTTCATTTATATACTATTATAGTTTACATTGAAAATATAAAAATAAAAGCTTTGTAAAAATCAGTTTTCATGATCATTTTGTATTTTAATTTTATTTTAATTAAATATTTATTTTAAAAAATCTATACTTTAAAAAATTCAGATTTTTTGTTTATTTTCGATTATAGTTTTAGATATTTAGATATTTTTTGTTAAGCTTTTTTTCTTTAATTAATTTATATTTTCCTTAATTAAAATGTTCTTTAATTTTCTTATTTGCTTTTGTTATGATTTCTCATGTGATTTTTATTTTTATTGTTAATATTTCTAAATTGTTTACATTTGTTTTAGTGCTTCAAGTTACACTTACTTATGTTAGTTACCAGGGCAAACTTTTCAAACTTTATTTTTTTTATTTATATTTTGAATTAGCTTTTATTTTTATATTTTATTTCAGATTTTAATTAATTAATTAATTAATTGCATTTTTTGTAATTTTGTAATGTACTTTTGGGATCTTTATAAGCTGTTTTCTAAATCGTTTTTTATTACATTTTTATTTCAGTTGGCAATTTTACTACTTCAAATATAATGTTAATATTAATTTTAGAATTTTTATATTTTCATTTTTCATTGTAGTTTTTTTTTTGTAATTGTAATATGTGAATTAATTTTTTTATTTCTAAATGCTTGAATTTTTTTATTTCAGTTTTAATTTTTTATTTATTTCAGTTGGTAATTTTACTACTTCAAATATTAGGTTTGTTTTGTGACGCCGTTTGTTTGTACGTTTGTGTTTGTAGCACCGCTGGAGTTCGTCTCCGGTCCGTCTGTATTTCAGCGAGACTCCAGCGCACAACAGGCTCCGCTCAACCACATCACCGTCTCCAAAAAACGGCAGTGGCTCCATCAGAGCTGCGCTCGGCCCGTCCTGAAGCCCGAGGACGTCACAGCGCCCCCTGCAGCCGAGGAGGAGCACACACACCCACAAACACACCCTCCATCGAACAATAACTCACGTCTAACAGACAAAGGTGTGTACAATTTATGCTTATAAGGCTTATGATGCCTTGTTCTCATAGATAATGTTTCCCAGAGTTTTTATCCACTGGAAGGTCATCAAGAAATCATTAATAACCAAGACTTTGCACGTAACAAAACTACAAAAAATATATATATTTTTATTTATTTTAGTAAGTGAATGTGGTTTAGTTATTTTTTATGTATTTACATTTTTTTTTTATTGTTTTAGTGCTTTAGAAATTTAGTACAAGACAACATTTCTAACTTTATGTTATATTACATTTCATTTTATTGATTTATCCGTGTTCTTTTTTCATTTATTTTAATTTCAGATTTTGTTTTCAACATTTCTAATGTTCTTTTTAATTTCTTTTTTCTTTTAATTTTAATATTTTTAATGTATATATTTTTTATATTTTAATTTTAATGTTATATTTAAACTAATATTTAGATTTTATTTCAGCTTTATTTCATTGACCAACTTTTTTTTTAATAGTTTTAGTTCATAAAAGCACTGCTTTTGAATGAATACAGTGCAGAAACAGTAAATGTCCAGCGGTTTCATGGCGTTTCATTCACGTCTACAGAAGCGCCGAACCCAGCCGAGGATAGCGAGGGAGAGATCTGGTACAACCCCATCCCGGAGGATGAAGAGGCGTATCTTCCGAACTGTGTTCCCAACATCAGAATCCAGACGGGACGAGGAGGAGCGGATCGAGACGAAAGACAGACGCAAGAGGAGAGCAGAGCCACAGGTGCAGATGCTTTTCATTTGGGTTTAATGTGCTTTCATTCAGGAATTGGTTGTAAATTTTACAAACATTTAAATTACAAGTAACAGATTAAATTAAATATATAATTCTGAAGTAGTTAAATATGCATTTTGTTAAACATGCTGATAAAAGATTTTTTTACAGAGTGTGCTTTTTGTAAGGCTGCACAGTTTGTCCAGAAATCAGAAAGATTTTTGGACAAATGTGGGTTATATGTAATTATTATGTAAATAATATGTAAATGGGTTATATGTAATTATTATGGCATGTATGTGCATAGAGCAAAGGGGAATCCTGTGGGAATCCTAAACAGGCCAGAAGGAATAGTAAAGAATTATGGGTAATGAGTAAAATTGTCCAATTATTGGGGTTGTTTTGAGCACACAACAAGGGTTTTGGTTAGTTAAGAGTAAAACTGATGACATGTTTTTGAAGAACTGAAGATATAAGAAGTTTTGAACCGTTACACCTTGGACATGCGTTGATTTTGGATGGGAGTCATTTTTTCTTATTACTTTTTATTGTACATGTCTATATAATGTGACATTTTTGCTCAAAGCACTCTTTTTGTACAACTTCTACCAATTAAGTATCTTGCTTTGAAGTTTCCAAATCACTGTTGCTGTTTTGGAAAGAATTTGGCATGAAACCTTGAAGCCACTAATAGCTAAACAGAATAATGAATTAAATAATCTTGTGGTATAAGATTGACTTAAAACATATATCCACAAATGGTACTGGGTTCATCTGAGGGTCAGCTAACCCCTGTGGGTCAATGACTTGGGCAATGTACTAATTAAACTCTTCTCTTTAATTCCACAGATCCTTCAGAGCAATCCACTGGTGGACTTTCTCTCTCTTCTACTCCCAGTCCAGCTAAAAGGAGCACTGCTATCAACTGGTCTTTTCCTGATAGAATCAAGTCACCACGGACTGTCCGAAAACTGTCCATGAAGATGAAGAAACTGCCTGATCTGAGTCGGAAGCTTAGTGTTAAAGGGACCCCTTCTAGCACTGTGGCCATCAGCAACAGCCAATCAGAAACCAGGGCGCACTCACCTACAGCCAATGGGATGGCAGAGTTGGGCAAGTCCCAGCCCAGACGGTCCCCGGCGGGTGTGATGACTGCATTGGCGAGTGGTAATGTTATTTGGCGATACCATCTCGACAGCAGTGTTTCTACGCAGCACAACTTTGACAAGAGAAGGAGCAACACCAGTGGCGTTCCCAAATCGGCCAGTAAGGGAGGTTACCTAAGTGATGGAGATTCACCTGAACTTGTAGCCAAGTCTGGCAGGCACGGGAACTCGGAAAGAAAGAACGGGAAAGCCCGGGACAGGGATCCCAATGGGAATGGTGGAAGTCCGAAGCTCCCTGGTACGGAGCTGGATATCGATGCCTTCCGTTCGTACAGTTTCTCAGAGCAGCCAAAGTCGCTAACGTACATCTCTGGACTAATGAGTCTGCACTTTTATGGCGCAGAGGACCTGAAGCCACCGCGGGTTGATTCACGTGATGTTTACTGTGCCATCCAGGTGGACTCTGTCAACAAAGCTCGTACGGCCTTGCTGACCTGTCGGACGGCCTTCCTTGGCATGGACCACACCTTCAACATTGAGCTGGAGAACGCTCAGCACCTCAAACTTGTCGTCTTCAGCTGGGAGTCAATGCCACGAAGGAATCGAGTGTGTTGCCATGGAACTGTGGTTCTCCCGACCCTGTTTCGTGTGAGAAAGACGCACCTGCTTGCAGTCCGCCTGGAACCACGTGGAATGATCTACGTGAAGCTGAGCCTCATGGAGCAGAAGCAGACCTCTCTTGATGGACAGGAGGGGGATCATGAAATGCAGGTGTTTGGCCTAGAGGCTCGGCGCGTGGTGGAACGGGAAGCTTCAGGATTAATGGTTCCACTGCTCATCGAGAAATGCATCTCTGAGATCGAGAGGCGGGGTTGTCAGGTGAGTAAGTGGAGAGGATCTTAATGGTTCTTTACCCTGCATGCAGTTCCAGACCAATTCTCCAATTTAAAGGTGAATTGTGTGTACTTCTTTTGCTGTCAAAGTACTTCACAAGGTACTTCTATTCATGTTTAATCTGCAACTAGACGTAAGCCATTGGTTTGTTGACTTTTAAAAGAATGTCACACTGCGGCATCTTCAAAAGTGTTCTAGAAGAGTTTGAGAAGTTGAGAACTTTCTAAAGAGCATCGCACTGCGTTACCTTCAAAAGAGGCCTAGTAGTTTGGGATATTGACTTTCTAGAGAGAGTCACACTGTGGTACCTTCAAAACAGGCCAAGTAGAGTTTGATATGTTGACTTTCTGGAAAGAGTCACACTGTGGTACCTTCAAAACAGGGCAAGTAGAGTTTGATATGTTGACTTTCTGGAAAGAGTCACACTGTGGTACCTTCAAAAGAGGGCAAGTAGAGTTTGATATGTTGACTTTCTGGAAAGAGTCACACTGTGGTACCTTCAAAACAGGGCAAGTAGAGTTTGATATGTTGACTTTCTGGAAAGAGTCACACTGTGGTACCTTCAAAAGAGGGCAAGTAGAGTTTGATATGTTGACTTTCTGGAAAGAGTCACACTGTGGTACCTTCAAAACAGGGCAAGTAGAGTTTGATATGTTGACTTTCTGGAAAGATTCACACTGTGGTACCTTCAAAAGAGGGCAAGTAGAGTTTGAGATGTTGACTTTCTAGAGAGAGTCACACTGTGGTACCTTCAAAACAGGGCAAGTAGAGTTTGATATGTTGACTTTCTGGAAAGAGTCACACTGTGGTACCTTCAAAACAGGGCAAGTAGAGTTTGATATGTTGACTTTCTGGAAAGAGTCACACTGTGGTACCTTCAAAAGAGGGCAAGTAGAGTTTGATATGTTGACTTTCTGGAAAGAGTCACACTGTGGTACCTTCAAAAGAGGGCAAGTAGAGTTTGAGATGTTGACTTTCTAGAGAGAGTCACACTGTGGTACCATCAAAACAGGGCAAGTAGAGTTTGATATGTTGACTTTCTGGAAAGAGTCACACTGTGGTACCTTCAAAAGAGGGCAAGTAGAGTTTGAGATGTTGACTTTCTAGAGAGAGTCACACTGTGGTACCTTCAAAACAGGGCAAGTAGAGTTTGATATGTTGACTTTCTGGAAAGAGTCACACTGTGGTACCTTCAAAACAGGGCAAGTAGAGTTTGATATGTTGACTTTCTGGAAAGAGTCACACTGTGGTACCTTCAAAACATATCAAGTAGAGTTTGATATGTTGACTTTCTGGAAAGAGTCACACTGTGGTACCTTCAAAAGAGGGCAAGTAGAGTTTGAGATGTTGACTTTCTAGAGAGAGTCACACTGTGGTACCATCAAAACAGGGCAAGTAGAGTTTGATATGTTGACTTTCTGGAAAGAGTCACACTGTGGTACCTTCAAAACAGGGCAAGTAGAGTTTGATATGTTGACTTTCTGGAAAGAGTCACACTGTGGTACCTTCAAAACAGGGCAAGTAGAGTTTGATATGTTGACTTTCTGGAAAGAGTCACACTGTGGTACCTTCAAAACAGGGCAAGTAGAGTTTGATATGTTGACTTTCTGGAAAGAGTCACACTGTGGTACCTTCAAAACAGGGCAAGTAGAGTTTGATATGTTGACTTTCTGGAAAGAGTCACACTGTGGTACCTTCAAAACAGGGCAAGTAGAGTTTGATATGTTGACTTTCTGGAAAGAGTCACACTGTGGTACCTTCAAAACAGGGCAAGTAGAGTTTGATATGTTGACTTTCTGGAAAGAGTCACACTGTGGTACCTTCAAAAGAGGGCAAGTAGAGTTTGAGATGTTGACTTTCTAGAGAGAGTCACACTGTGGTACCATCAAAACAGGGCAAGTAGAGTTTGATATGTTGACTTTCTGGAAAGAGTCACACTGTGGTACCTTCAAAACAGGGCAAGTAGAGTTTGATATGTTGACTTTCTGGAAAGAGTCACACTGTGGTACCTTCAAAACAGGGCAAGTAGAGTTTGATATGTTGACTTTCTGGAAAGAGTCACACTGTGGTACCTTCAAAACAGGGCAAGTAGAGTTTGATATGTTGACTTTCTGGAAAGAGTCACACTGTGGTACCTTCAAAAGAGGGCAAGTAGAGTTTGATATGTTGACTTTCTGGAAAGAGTCACACTGTGGTACCATCAAAACAGGGCAAGTAGAGTTTGATATGTTGACTTTCTGGAAAGAGTCACACTGTGGTACCTTCAAAAGAGGGCAAGTAGAGTTTGGCATGGTGCTACCAATGATGGGTCAGAAAGAGCAGTAGGAATGTTCGGGGAATAGTCTAAACAGTCATATCAGAGTTCATGCTGCTTTTTAGGTCCCTCTGGATGACGGGAGTCATTCCAAATATTATATATACTTGAAGTTCTTTAGTCACATGGTTAATATGGAAGACAGCTGCGAAGGTAGTCAGTGCAGGGACAGTGAGGTACACCTAAGTATTACGGTGACAGCTCTCTCCTAGCAAAGCTAGAGAGAAAGCTGTACAAGACTAGCTTTGCTCTATTTCCCCTTAGCCTCGTCTGGCTTCCATGGCACATCACCTTATAAATAATTGTGTAAACGCTGACTTCAGTGGCCTCCATGTTTATTTCAGTATGACATTCTGCAGCGCGCCATCTTTGTCGTTCTTTTGCATATGTGGGTCATTTCAGGACTGTTACAAGTTTACACTTGAATCTGATATTGGCTACATTTACAAAATAATGTGAACAGCTTGAAAACTGAGCGCTAAGGCTCGGCATGCGATTGTAGCACATGAGTTTCTTCTGTCATTTGTAAGGCTTCAGTTAAAGTGAGCTCGCCAACCGTTCTAAAGTCCTTGTCCATGAACATTACACACTCACACAAACAAGTTTAGCGAGGCTTCCCGGTGGATTGTGGGCACAGGCTTATTGCCAAAGTCCTGGCCATTCATCTCTGTTATACACACACATACACACAATCTTTCTCTTTTACAGTGTCACCCAGAGTTTAATGCTGTTCTCGTCCATTCATCCCACCAAGTGTGTCTGCCGTCAACCCACAAAACAACTCTGACTGCTGTTCTCAGATCAGATTTACCCCTGCAGCTCAATATTCACACATGGAAAATCTGATTCTAGATCAGCTGAGAGAGACTAAAGGTGTGAGGTGTAAAAACTCTGTTAGGTCCTTTGGGAAGGCTTTAAAGTTCTGCTGGGATCATGAGGTTGTTTTTCTCAATCTATCTAAGGCTGTTTTTACCTTAGCTGACCCCTTTGTGGATCGTTGTCAGCCTGATTTTTATATCCACATATTAAATTTAGCATGGTTTTACTTATTCTTGTGCTACTTCCAAGTTTCACTGCTGTGCAGTCATCACTTTTTTGAGATGATGCAACCTAGCAAGGTTGTGGGACAACAGTGTAACATACTACACATTTTTGTTGCACACTGTGTAGTCTTTCACATACCATTTTAAGTTAGTATGCATTAAAAACTGTGCAGTTTTCCCTGTTGAAGAGTTTTTAGCCTCGGGAAAAACTACATTGATAGCCAAATCCAACGAGATGGTTTAAGGATTCATGCAATGTAGTGAGGTCATGTAACAAAGTGCAGCATACTGATTATTGCAAACTTTTTAAGCGTTTTCCTCGTTCTATTTTATTCATGCATTTGTTTATGCATTTATGCAATTATATATGTATGCATTTATGTATTTATTCATGCATTATACATTTGTTTATGCATTTATGTATGCCGATGCATTTGAAAGCTATTTTCAAGCTTTTTCCTCTTTTTAATGTATTCATGCATTTATTTATGCATTTGTTTATGCATTTGCATATTCATGGATTTATATATATGCATAAATATAGTGACAAGTGCATACTTCATACTACTGGATACACTTCCTACAGTATGTATATGCTGTTGGCCTCCAAACAAACTACTGACATTTTTCAGTAGCTCCAGTCTGTGGTATTCCTGGTATCAGACATGCACAAATGTGCAATTATTGCATTTATTTCTGAGATGATAATTAGATGTTTATTGCCAATGTAAACATGCTTGGTCAAGTGACAGCAACATAGTTTAAGTGTTGAGTTTAATGCCCTGTCTATCCTATACCTGTTCTGTATTCAGTTCATCAAACTCTCTTTTTCTCTCTTAATTTTTATTCTTATATGCAGATTATTATTTTTATCATATAACAAAAGTGCAATTTATATTTTCAAGAACACACAGTTAATTTTGGGTGAACTATTCTTTTGAATTCTAAACTTTAAAATATACTTTCCATTCCTAAGGGTTTTAGTGGATTCAGGAAACTCTTCAGCTGTTTTTAACAAGACTGTGGTCAAGCTATTATTTTCTCTGAGTGACATTTTTAGAGTTTTTACACAAACACACACACACACACACACACACACACACACACATCACTGGTCTGAATCAAGGTGCTGTTTCACATTGTAGGGCATTTTTTCTGTTTATTGTAGCTTGTGCTTCTAATTCATTGCAGAATTTGCAAGGATGTGTTTGGAATGAAATGCTAGTTTAATACCTACTAAATTGTGTTCAATATATACTATAAATTAAATGCATACAAAATGTAAATTTATTTAGTTGTTTATTTTTATATTTATTCACACATTTATTTATGTATTTCTGTTTATTTATGCATTCCTTTATTTGTGCATTTATTTATATATTTCTGCATTTATTTGTGCATTAATTTATTTTTGCTCTTATGCATTGATTTATGCATTTGTTTATACGTTTCCATTGTAATTGCATATTAATGCATACTGCTAATTTAAAATAATGCAGTATATATAATGTAGAGAATCATATGAGAATATTAATGAGAATCTTATTATTATTATTATTATTATTATTATTATTATTATTATTATTATTATTATTATTATTATTAATTTAATATTTAAATTAGTTTACAAATTGAGTATTGTATTATTATATTTTAATAAAACATGCTACATACAGATAAAATGTGCTGAAATGTATCAATAATAATAATGCTCGCAAATTAATTAAAATAAGCTAATTATTAAATCAAATATTATTATCATTGTTATTATTATATCATTTTTTCATTATTAGTTTATGACTATTTTTATTATTATCTTAATGAAAATAGACTAACTTATTATAATTATTTCAACATACAGATAAAAATATGTACAAAAATGCATTATAATGCTATTTGCACATTGATAATTAAATAAAATAAAATATTATTATTGTCAAATTTATATTTTGACTGACGGTTGTGTGTTTGATTGATGGTTGTGTGTTTGATTGACAGTTGTGTGTTTGATTGACAGTTGTGTGTTTAATTGACAGTTGTGTGTTTGATTGACGGTTGTGTGTTTGACAGTTGTGTGTTTGACAGTTGTGTGTTTGATTGACAGTTGTAAGTTTGATTGACAGTTGTAAGTTTGACGGTTGTGTGTTTGATTGACAGTTGTGTGTTTGACGGTTGTGTGTTTGATTGACAGTTGTAAGTTTGATTGACAGTTGTAAGTTTGACGGTTGTGTGTTTGATTGACAGTTGTGTGTTTGACGGTTGTGTGTTTGATTGACAGTTGTAAGTTTGACGGTTGTGTGTTTGATTGACAGTTGTGTGTTTGACGGTTGTGTGTTTGATTGACAGTTGTAAGTTTGACGGTTGTGTGTTTGATTGACAGTTGTGTGTTTGACGGTTGTGTGTTTGATTGACAGTTGTAAGTTTGACGGTTGTGTGTTTGATTGACAGTTGTGTGTTTGACGGTTGTGTGTTTGACGGTTGTGTGTTTGACAGTTGTGTGTTTGGTTGACGGTTGTGTGTTTGATTGACGATTGTGTGTTTGATTAACAGGTGGTGGGTCTGTATCGTCTGTGCGGTTCGGCTGCGGTGAAGAAGGAGCTGCGGGAAGCGTTCGAGAGAGACAGTCACTCCGTCGAGCTCTCGGAAAACAACTACCCTGATGTTAACGTCATTACAGGTACTGAATGTGAACGCTTACACACACACACACACACACACACACACACACACACACACAGAAGGAACAGAGTATAACTATTCCTGAGGTCAGTGTTGTAATGAGAGCTAGAGCTGTGTGATATATTATAACCATTCAAAAGTTTAAGCTTAGTACGTTTGAGTGCTTTTATTCATCAAGAACACATTAAATTGATCAAAAGTGTCAGTATAGATTTATATTTCAAATAAATGCTGTTCTAGTTGAACTTTCCATTCATGAATCCTAAAAAATAAAATGCATCACAGTTTCCAGAAAAATATTAACTGTTTTCAAGATTGATAATAATCAGAAATGTTTCTTGAGCAGTAAATCATCATATTATTGTGATTTCTGAAGATCATGTGACACTGAAGACTGGAGAAATGATGCTGGAAATACAGCGGAGCATCACAGAAATACATTACACTTTAACACAGATTCACACAGAAAACAGATGATTTAAATAGTAAAAATATTTCAGAAATTTGATAAAGTGCAATTTTTCTCAAGTGTTTTGTAAATACATATTCATATTTATATATATATACAGCTGTAGAAACAGCAAATAACACAAATCTGTACTTAAATCTTCTGTTCCAGTTGTTTACCACATTTTTTTCTTAGTCTTATTTAAATGTTCTTTCTTTTCTCAGTGTGTGTGTGTGTAAGAGAGAGAGAGAGTGTGTGTGTGAGAATACTGTCTGTTTTCTTTAGTTGCCTGTCACACACTTCCTGTGTCAAAGGTCAGGTCTGAATTAGCGCTTTTATTTGCAGTCTGTTAATTAGCCGTGAAAAACTCTCTGTCAGTAACTAACACAAATACTGCAGCATCAGCACTGCCTTTTGGCTTTGGCTCGCCAAAGTTGCATTTATTTAATCAAAAATACAGTAAAAATTCTGCAATATTTTTAATATTTAAATAATCTGTTTTCTGTGTGAATCTGTGTTAAAGTGTAATTTATTTCTGTGATGCTCCGCTGTATTTTCAGCATCCTTCCTCCAGTCTTCAGTGTCACATGATCTTCAGAATAATATGATGATATACTGCTCGAGAAACATTTCTGATTATTATCAATATTGAAAACATTGTCTACAAGACTGCTCTCAGATTTAAAGTGACAAATGACATTTCTATTCATGGAGAAGTGAGTTGAATTGACTTCTTGAAGAATTAAACACACCGTGAGTCTTTCAAAACACTGATCTGTTCTGTTGAGCGGCCTGATGTAACGACTTCTGGCTCGACCAATGGCATGAGTTTGGGGGCGGGACTATCTGCTTGCCTGACCAATAGCAGACTGACATCACCTCACACTCTTTAACAGAGGTCTTTGATCTTTTAGATTCTACAGACTAAAATATATTGATCCTTATCCGAGGGACCACTATCCTAAGATTTAAAAGGCCTCTGTATAGTTTGTTTCATAAAGACCCAATTTATACTGTGAAAAATATTATTATAAATATGTCAGAATATTATTTTAAAAATATTTAGTTTGAACAAAATAAATATAATGTAATAAATGTAACAATGTATTATATTACTTTATTGTTAGATGTCGTTTATTTATTTAATTATAGAATTTTTTACTTTTTTACTTTTTAATATATATATTAATATTATATTATTTTTCATGTATTTTTTCATTTTTTCATTTATTCTTTAATTATTTACTTATTTTAAACTATTTTTATTGAATTTGTATTTGTTCATAATTTTTTCTTATTTTAATTTTAATATAATTTAAATTTTCATATAATTTACATTTAATTTCACCGCATTTCTCAGTGATTCATAAACGATTGGTTCATAGCAAATCAATTTCTTTAAATTATTATCATTTATTTTTAGCATTAGTTATTTGAATCTTATTCTTGTTGAATTTTATCATTTAGTATTTAAAAAAATATATATTTTACATGCTTTATAATTTTTATGATTATTTTTATTATTATTATTTATTATTATTATTAATTATAATCTTATGTTACTGATTTCTATACTTCTACTCTTTATTCATTTTTTATATTTTTCCATTTTTTAATTTATTATTTTACATTTATTTTTAACATTTATTTTAATCTAATTTGTATATATTTATTTAATTTAATCTATTAATCTGTATTTATTTTAAATGTATTACTTTATATATATTTATTTAAAAATCATTTGATTTCATTTATTTATTTTTATAAACACATATACACAATTTTTCTCTAAACATTTCCACTGAAAGCTCTATAGTAATAATAATAATCATTTTTATAACCTCTTTCCAAAACCAAAGATCACTTTAAAAAGTCAGAAAAAGAAGTCAAGTCACCTTTATTTATATATCGCTTTAAACAAAAGAAATTGTGTCAAAGCAACTAAACAACATTAAGAAAACAGTGTGTCAATCATGCAAAATGATAGTTAAAGACATCATTGAATTCAGAAAGAAAAAACACAAACAACAACTAGCAAACATAAAAGATAGACAGTACAAGTAGAGGTTTGTCTCTCTGCAGGCGTGCTGAAGGACTATCTCCGAGAGCTTCCTCATCCTCTCATCTCGAAGCCTCTCTACGAGTCTGTTCTGGACTCGATGGCCAAGAGGCCGCTGCAGATGGAGAGCGGCGTCTGTGAGAACGACCCGGTCGACTCGGATCACGCCGTCGGCTCACTGCGGATCCTGCCGGAGGTTGAGAAGGTACCGGAGCGTTCTGGAAGGAAGCCATCAGCGTTGGTGTATCTGGTGTCTCTCACACGTGTGTGTTTGTGCTCAGGCGACCCTGCGGAAGCTTCTGGATCACCTGAAGCGCGTGGCGTCCCATCACGAGGTCAATAAGATGACCTGTCAGAACCTGGCGGTGTGTTTCGGGCCGGTTCTGCTCGGTCAGAGACCCGAGGCGTCCTGCCACGGGAAGCGGGTCTTCATCGACTCCGAGGAGCTCGCAAGCGCTCTGCACTTCAAGGAACACATCGAGGTCCTTCATTACCTGCTCCAGCTCTGGCCGGGTGAGACACAGGTTTCAAATCAGTGTTTCTTTCTCATGCAAAGATCAGTTCCCTGGTGCTTCTTCGCAAATTTCTAATGGGAATCAGTTATAAATTCATTATGAATACAAAGAGAATTATTTTTTTTTTCTTTTTTTTGCAAAAATAAAAGCTCTGGTTTAACCGAGCAAAGAAATTAAGATAGCATTGAATATTAGTGTTGTAATTTTACTGTTGATAATAATAATGAGATGTTGGCTTATTTAAATGATATTTAATATTTTTTTTAGTACAAAAATCTTAATTTAGTTTAATATGGATATATAAATAAATATAAAACAATAAATAATTTATTATACAAATAATAATAATAATAATATAATAGATACAATAGGTTATAATAGATCGTATACATTTTTATTGTACAGTACAATAGTATTTTGCTTTTTTTTTCATTTGTTTAATTTTCGATAAAGCAAAAAAATAACAATAATATTATTAAATTGTCTATAATACATAAGTATTGTTGTTTTAGTAAATACAATATAGTGTTTCAGAGTAAACATAATTATTACTGCAGTAATATATTCTTTTTTAAGTTGCTTAATTCTTTAAATTTTTTAATGAATTTCTTTTAATAAAAAAAAAAATATATTGGTGGGGATTTCTTTTTATAAAAGTTGTTTTGTTTTCCAGTAAAAATATCTGAGTATCAAGTTTAAACTTGTTTGGACTTGTTTTCAGAAAGTATATCTTAAAGTAAGTTTATATACTTAATATGTGACCCTAAAGTAAAAATAAAACAGTCATAATTGATATTTATACATCATCTGAAAGCTGAATAAGTTTTCCATTGATGTATGGTTTGTTAGGATAGGATGTGGCTGAAATACAACTATTTAAAAAACACTTATGATGGTGCAAAAAAAAAAAAAAAAATCTAAATATTGAGAAAACTGTCTTTTAAAGTTGTCCAAATAAAGTTCTTAGCATTTCATATAGCAAAACATATAAAAATTATGTTTTGATATATTTACAGTAGGAAATTTACAAAACATATTTATGAATCATGAGCTTTACCTAATATCCTAATGATTTGTGGCATAAAAGAAATATCGATAATTTTTTATGTATAATAAACTGCTTTTTATTCCAGGATCACATATATATATACTATCATTTAATATACTAATTAAGTATTGAAAATATTATTATTTTATATTATACTATATAAATTATCTTGATCATTTAACAAAAAATTATCATAAGAATTATTATATTTATTAATTTGTTAAAGTTTCTAAAATAAAATAATTATGCTGACAATAATAATAATACAATTCCTACTACTTAGGGATGTCCCGATCCGATCCACAAGATCGGTATCGTGCTGATACTGGCCCAGAACGCTGGATCGGAGATCGGAAAAAAATATAATCCGATATCTATCCAACACAAACCATGGGAAAATCTAGCTTAAACCACCTCCTAAATGCTTGAATATCAGCATTTCCCTTGCTGCGACATCCAGTTCAGTGCGCAGCCTGTCACGTGATAACAGTAGTAGCCATGAGTTTGAGAGTTAAAGTGCAAGTGGTCCGGTCTGCAATTTCTTTCGAGGGGAGGGGTGTGCAATATAAATATTTTTGGATCATGGACGAAAAATGCGCTTCACGATGAAGACAGTAGACAGGCGACGCACACCTGATGCATCATTCCCAAGATGAGGTCCGGTACTTTTATAATCCTGTTAATCTTTTTTGGATTTTTTTAACATTAAGTTAATGACGTGTTTTAATGTCGCATCTGTTTTAATATGCACTTAGAGTTTCAAATTTATCACAACCCTTACAAAAACTAATCCTTGGTTTTATTGAAGTAAACTTTTCTTGTGAACGCTTGAGACTATATAATATCAAACAGACAACTGTATTAATTCAATCATAGCCATAGACAACTGTCTAGGTACAATTGTAATTTGTAAATGATAATGGTTTTATTTTTACTTGTTCATTCAATTTTTTGAATACTACTGCTAAACACTATTGTACCTGCAAACAATGTTTATTTTTATTAGTGTATTATGTTTATTTGTAATGTGTAACTTTGATCTATTTTTTTTAAAGATAAGGATAAAGATAAAGATAAAATAATGACAAAGTTTTTGTTTATATGTGGATAATTGAGCAAAGTGCTTCCATTTATTTTATTATTAGTAGTAGTATTAGTTCAAAATAAAATAAAAATATCGGATTGATGTCAGAATCGGCAAAATGCCAAAGCTATTTCACTATCGGTATCGGTATCGGTATCAGTATCGGTATCGGAAGTGAAAAAGTGCCATCGCCACATCCCTACTACTATTACTATAAATTAGATATTAAAAATATCTAAACAAAAAGTCTAAATTTACAAAAACAAGTCTTAAAAGTATTTTGTATTTATTTGCATTTAATTTCTATTTCTTAAAATGTTATCAAATTATTTAAATAGAACTTGATTAACAATGCAAATGATGTCAGGTTATTAATTAAGCTAAGTTAACTAAGTTAAAACCAGCCTTCTAAACAGATTCTGTGTACATTGAAATTCTAGCCTTCAGCCCGATTTAACATTCTTTAAGTAATTTTAATCATAAATAACATAATTGTTTAAGGCTAAGGGCTGCAAATCTAATTGTATAGATCTCTTTGTTTGTTGTCCATTGATTTGTGTTTGTTTATTTTACTTGTCTCATCACATGTAGGCCACAGCTAAAGTCCTTAGAAGGTTTAGAAAGCTGATGGGTAAACAGATTAAACGGGTGTCCTTTGTGTATCCTCAGCTATTCCTAGCTATCTCAATATCTTGCTAGCATTCAGATTCATTCAAATAAAATCAAAAAATAATGATAGCTTGCCATCGTTCTGCTGATTTCCTGGCCTTTACCAGATCTACCAGCTGTGGCAAGTTTAATATAGGGTTTTATAGAGTTTGGCTGTGTTCAACAAAAACTATTTGAGGTTTAGCCTGAGGTTTAACTGGGTTTATTTGTATCTCATTTGTTCTGCATGCTTTATTTCTGTCATAATAAAATGGCATACTTAATTGCCAGTTTTGGGGAGCAACGAAATAAATCATAAAATGATTGATATCATCTTATGTGTGTACGAAGATACCTACCGAACTAGCTTCTCTTCGGTAAGATGTTTTTTGTTAGTACCTTACCATTTTTTTTATTATGACTTGGTTTTAGTTTGGCCACTTTCAAAGTACTTTCCCCAGCACTGGTTATTCCATACATTCTCGCATTATATGAAATGTGTTATTGGTTTTATAATCAAATGACTAAATCCATTGTTTGGTGTCTTTCTCTTACAGTTGTGAATGCTCAGAGTGAATCTTCTACTTCAGTTCCTGCCCCAGTGGAGTCGCTCCCAGCAACAACATCTGCCGTAAGAAGGAGGAAAGAGCGTCCACAGGTGGTGAATCTAACCGATGAGGACATGGCAGGTGTTTTGAGGCCTAGAGCTGGCCGCGTGGACAGTCCCAGTAACCGCTACGCCGGGGACTGGAGTGGATGCCAGGAAACATACCTCCAAACGACTTCCCCAGAGGAGGCAGACTATGACGAGGTTCCCACCGAAGATCCTCCAAACACAGGACAGGAGGACTTATCAAAGGGTACTGGAGATGTAATCTCAATACAAGAGTTACCCGAGGTGGACGAGGCAGTGGAGAGGGTTGAGGAAATGCAGATAGGAGAGGAAGAGAGTGAAGAAGAGAATACAGAAGTTTTGGACAAGCTACAAGTTGAGGAACCACTTTCCATCCGCCTCTGCGATCAGATCCTTTCTGATCACAAGGAGCACAGACCCTACCATCCCTACATGAAGATTCAGGAGATAAGCCCAGTCCTAAACAACAGGATCAACCTGCGGGACCTGCAGGAGAGCATTGACACTCTTATCGGCAACCTGGAAAGGGAGCTCAACAAGAACAAGCTCAACATAGGGTACTGACTCTTTAACCGTACGGTCGAGATATGCTAGTGATTGCCTAGATACATCAGCGCTACGTAACTTTCTTGCTCCCATGCAAACTTGGGATGCATGTACAAGAAGACATTCCTCACTTGGGATTTTTGTTTTCATTTGTTTCCTGGTCTCCTTGTTGTTGAGCTAATCATTGTTTTTCTTCTTATGAGAAGAACTCTGTGAACCCTGAGGGGTGCACCAGGTGCCTTCATTTGTGTTACAACCGCAAGAGCTTTTTTACTTTCTACAGATGTACAAAACATTACGATGAAAGCAATGCACTTATGGGGCCTGCTGTTAAATGCATGGCCAGTTCAGGTACAGGGGTGAAGCCTTATGATGAGAGAACTAGATACTGTAGATACTTCCCTATACCATGGGTACTCAGTCCTGTTCATGGAGATCTAGCTTCCACTTCAGTTTCAACCCTACAAACACCAGATAATCAGGGTCTTGGGGTTCCCTTAAAGAGGTAGACCACAAGAGCAGGATTGAGTAACATATCCTAACCCCAGACCTATGACTCTGAACACTACATCAGGGATTCAAATGCAAATTACCTACTGAGGAGATGGTGTTAGACTCCCTAAACTCTGAATGCTAAATCCAAACCCTAACCCGGCTCTAAACAAGGGGTGTCCCGTCCTGCCTTTGGAAAGCCACCTTCATCTCTAGCTCTAATTAAACACACTTAATCCAGATAATCAAGGTCTTGGGATTCACTTAAAGAGGAGTTAGATCACCAAGAGTGTAATTGAGCACCCGACCCTGAACCCTACATCAGGGTACTTAAAAGCAAATTTCCTAGTAAGGTGGTGTTAGTCGGTAATATAAAATCCCTGCACTGTATGTTATACCTTAACCCTATCCTAAACCTCACACCCACTGGTCTTCAGTCCTGGACCTGGATATCCGGCTTCCTACAGTCTTCACGTATTAAACACACTTGAACAAGCTAAACAAGTTCTTGAGATTTGCTTAAAGAGGAGGTAGATCACCAAAAGTGGAATTGAGCACCCGACCCTGAACCTTACATCAGGGTACTTGAACGCAATTTACCTAGTGAGATGGTGTTAGTTGGTAATATAAAATCCCTACAATGCACTCCCTAAACTCTGAATGTTATATCTTAACCCTATCCTAAACCTTACACCCACAACACTGTGTTCAGTCCTGGTCCTGGATATCCGGCTTCCTACAGTCTTCACGCTTTAAACACACGAGCTAAACAAGTTCTTGGGATTTGCTTAAAGAGGAAGGTAGATCACCAGGAGCAGGATTAAGCACCCCAACCCAACAACCATGAACCTCATATCGGGTCTCAAACGCAGGTGATGTTTGCTGGTGGTTTGAGAATATACTTGCAATATACTCTCTAAACTCTGAATGCTATATCCAAACCCTAACCCTATCCTAGCCCTAAACAAGGGGTGTCCCGCCCTGCTTCTGGAAAGCCACCTTCATCTCTAGCTCTAATTAAACACACTTAATCCAGATGATCAAGGTGTTGGGATTCACTTAAAGAGGAGTTAGATCACCAAGAGTCTAATTGAGCGCCCGACCCAGAACCCTACATCAGGGTACTTAAAAGCAAATTTCCTAGTGAGGTGGTGTTAGTCGGTAATATAAAATCCCTGCACTATATGTTATACCTTAACCCTATCCTAAACCTCACACCCACTGGTCTTCAGTCCTCGACCTGGATATCCGGCTTCCTACAGTCTTCACGTATTAAACGCACTTGAACAAGCTAAACAAGTTCTTGGGATTTGCTTAAAGAGGAGGTAGATCACCAAGAGTCTAATTGAGCACCCGACCCTGAACCTTACATCAGGGTACTTGAACGCAATTTACCTAGTGAGATGGTGTTAGTTGGTAATATAAAATCCCTACAATGCACTCCCTAAACTCTGAATGTTATATCTTAACCCTATCCTAAACCTTACACCCACACTACTGTGTTCAGTCCTGGTCCTGGATATCCGGCTTCCTACAGTCTTCACGCTTTAAACACACGAGCTAAACAAGTTCTTGGGATTTGCTTAAAGAGGAAGGTAGATCACCAGGAGCGGGATTAAGCACCCCAACACAACAACCCTTAACCTTTTTTCAGGGGTCTCAAATGCAAAATACCTAGTGTTTGCTGGTAGTTTGAGATCCTTGCAACATACTCTCTAAACTCTGAATGCTATATCCTAGCCTTAACCCTATCCTTACCCTTACACCCTAAACAAGGGATGCCTAGTCCTGTTCCTATTATCGTTTAACTTTCATGCAGTTGCGTTGAAGATAAATTTAGCTTGAAGGTGGCTCTTCAGTAGCAGTATCGAACACCCAACATCCCTTCGATTCAGGGAGCGACTAACGCTGCTGGGCAAGTTGAGGTTGTGGTCGTAAAAGAATAAAACTGTGACTGTTTAAGCTTTTTTTCCTTGTAAAAATATTTCAGACGTCCCCTTAAACAAGCTATGGACAGCTGAAGATGAATATGCTTGTAGTAAGTAGTAAAATACATATTTAATAATAGTCAGGCAGAACTTTAATGCGAGGTTTTATGACTACATTTAACTTAAAATTGTTAACGTTTATTTTGCCGCTAAACACATACTGAGTGGATAAAATTTCACTTTAAATTAAAAGAGCAATCTAGTCCCTCCATGGTAACAACCTTTTGATCATTTTATTTTTAAATGCATCATAGTGCGCAGTCCAGGGATACAAACTCATCAGTATTTGACAGACACATGTATGTGTAAATACAGTCGGAATATGTATTTTTGATTACATATACTTCAGTTTGTGCATATGTTCATCAGCTACCTTGTAGTATTTGGCCTGTAGATCAGCCTTAAATAAATGAGTGTGTATATATATAGTTATAGTTGGATTTATGTAATATTATAACCCACAGTCACAGAACATGGAGGGATTCTGGGTAATTTGTGGTCACGAAAGTGCAGGAAATTTGAGCATTGCATGGTCAAAAGCTTTACGGTCAAAAATAAAGTGTATCTCAGTGTCTCCTACAGCAGGACGTATTTATGCGTGTAAATAGAGATTATTTTAATTACAGTGAAATCGTTTTTTTCTACATTTGGCAGCTGCTAGTGTTTATGGCTCGGTTGTAAATGTGCAGGTCTTGTGGATGTAAGACTGAATCTTTACATGAGCTGTTTGTTTTCTGACTGTGCTTCTCAATGGACAATGCTACGGTCTGGTTGAAAATCTAATTTTAAGTATAAATAAAGGATTTGTTACACAGCAAATGGAAAATAGAAACAAGTGAAATAATTTGGGTCGACAGGAGGTGCGTTCGGTTGCTGTAGCCTTCGTTTTCTCTCAGTGGGGACGGTCACACTAGATTTTAGGTATGCACCTTTTTTTTGCATACATTTTTGCTATATATATATATATATATATATATATATATATATATATATATATATATATATATATATATATATATATATATATATATATATATATACAGTACAGGCCAAAAGTTTGAAAACATTACTATTTTTTATGTTTTTGAAATAAGTTTCTTCTGTTCATCAAGCCTGCATTTATTTGATCAAAAATACAGGAAAAAAACTGTAATATTGTGATATATTATTACAATTTGAAATAATTGTTTTTAAATTTATTATACTTTAAATGATCATTTTATTTCTGTGTTGCAAAGCTGAATTTTTAGGATAATTATCACATGATCCTTTAGAAATCATTCTAATATGATGATTCATTATCAAAGTTGGAAACAGTTCTGCTGTGAAGCATGTGATGCTTTTTTAGGATACTTTGATGAATAAAAAGTAAAAAAAAAAAAAAAGGATGTCATTTTGTATTTTATATATATATATATATATATATATATATATATATATATATAACAATATACACTACTGGTCAGTAATTTGGGGTCAGTATTTTTTTTCTTTCTTTTTTAAAATAAAATCAATACTTTTATTCAGCAAGGATGTGTTAAAGGGATAAAAAGTGATAGTAAAGAAAATATATTATTTATTATTAGAATTTTATTTTATTTTTTTGGGAAAAAAAGCAGTTCTTTTTAACCTTTTATTGATCAAATGTATTAGACAGCAGAACTGTTTCTAACACTCATAATAAATCAGAATATCAGAATGATTTCTAAATGATCATGTGATCGACTGATGTTACATGTGACACTGAAGACTGGAGGAATGATGCTGAAAATTCAGCTTTGCATCACAGGAATAAATTATTTTTTTAAAGTATATTCAAATAGAAAACTATTATTTTAAGTTGTAATAATATTTCACAATATCACTGTTTTTTTCTGTATTTTTGATCGAATAAATGCAGGCTTGATGAGCAGAAGAACCTTATTTCAAAAACATTAAAAATAGTAATGTTTCCAAACTTTTGGTCTGTACTGTATATAAGCAACACGATACAATGTCATGCATACTGACTTCTAATTTCAATGCTTTTCGAATAATAATAATAATAATAATATTTTTTTATATTAATATAGATTAATATGAACTATTCCAATGTTTATATTTCAGTATGCATGCTTTTTAGCGTGTATTGATGTGAATCTAGTGTGATCGCATCGTTGAAGTGTTTGATCTGGTTTCCAAAAGCCTGATTTGAGATCAGATTCCTGTCATACAGAGACTGATCCGCGGTCAGCAGGAAGGAAACTTGTGAGCTGCTTTGATTAAAACATTCCTCTGTTTTTCTCTTCTTTGGTTTTTGTAAAACTTTTGTTGTGCTAAAATGAGCGAATGACTTTGTACTGATGTTGAGAGGTATGATCACATTAAAGGTTATGTTTCATGCAGTCCTGATGACTCGACTCTTCTTCTTTAAATGTCTGGATATATTTAGCAGATCATTTTTGCAGATGGTAATGTGAATCGAAGGTCAGCGTCAGCTACAATGTATCACACTTGTCTGGATGAATGAACATCAGTCTGATATATCAGGTTAGTCCATGGAGGGAAAAACAAACTTAAATAAATAAATCCTTTCATTTTGCATTTTTATGATTTCTAATTTCTTATCTCAGAATAATGGAGCTATTAAATGAATAGCTCTACTCATAGCAGCTTAAATAATTTTATGATAATTTTTTTATTCATATTTAGAAGTTTTAATTCTAGATTTTAATATCTTGGTGACTTTGTATCCAAATTCTGAATTAGTTTCTGCCACAGAATAAAAACAATGTTTTTTTTTTGTTTTTGTTTTTTTTTTAAAGGTAATTGCAACTTCTTATATAATTTGCATTTCTCTGACTTTTTTTCTTTCTGAATATTCAGTTTATTTCTCACAACTCTGGCTTTCCCCCCAGAATTCTGAGTTTACATCCTATGATTCTGACTTTTTGTAATCATTTATCTCACAATTCTCTTCAAAATTCTTCAGGTTTTTTTTTTTTAAATGTCACGTTTAAATCACAAAATTCTGAATTTATATCTAAATATTAAAGATATAACCTCAGAATTCTTTTTTTAGGTCTATGGAATATTTTATTACAAATAAATTTGTGATTTTTTTTTTTTTTTTTTTATCTTACAATTCTTTTCTTTTTTTTCAAGCTGCAAGTTAATATCTTGCATTTTCTTGCTTTTTTTGAGGATTGTACGAAATGAACTTTTGCATTCTGGCTTTTATTGTCTATATCTTGCAGTTCTGTCCTTTCTTTATTTTGCATTTCTGAAAAAAATGCTAAATAAATCCTGAATTTTGTCTTTTTTCAGCTAAAAGATCTTTTCTCTGTTTGTGAGATATCAACTTCCATCCCAAAGACCTTGTTGAGATCTTTTCTGAAACCCATGATGAGACGCATGTGAGATTCCCGGCCTGTTTTCCCTTCATTCTTCTGCAGGAATGCTGGGTAAATGTGATTTTATATGTTGATTGTTCCATCAGCGCAGTTCATCAACACCTGTTCTCTGTGATAAACCTCCAGCGTTTGGCAGCAGTTCAGACGTGCGATCGGCGAAGTCACATCCCGAAGACCCTTTGATGTGAAACAGAGCCTTCTGATTGGCTGCCTGGAGGAGATGACCTTTGATTGGCCGACACTTCAGGTGATCCCAAATTAAAACAACTGCCAATATGTGTATTAATATAAATAGCATTTTATAAGCTCTCCTAAAAGTCACTGTATGTCGACCAAACCTGCTTTACATGAATGTTTGTCACATACGCCGCTTAAAAAAGAAGTTTAGTATGTATTGAATCGATGCGTGTCTGACTGGACTTGATCAGTATTGTACATCAGTGGCTGAACGTGAGCATATGAAAGCAGTATTATGAGATAACTTGTATTTTCACTTCCAAAAGCCGTGTATTTAACAATATTTCACAGTAAAATTAAATTAAACGTCCCATTAGATTAATTACAGAAAACGGCAATTTACTGTAACCAAAGAGCGTTTTTACTGTTTTTTTTTTTTTTTTTTTTTTTTTTTTTTACAATTACAATATTTTTACAGTGTATCTAAAAAAAACACTAGGATTTTTTTTTTTTTTTTTTTTTTTTTTTTTTTTTACATAAAGTTATAATGACTAGAAATTAACACAATCTTTATTTATACATCATTTTACATTAGAGGGCGTCATGAAAGACAGGTTTTGTCACATTTAGCTCACATCTGGACACAATATGGTGGTACAGCCAAAGTAAACAGCTGTAAACACACACACTCACACACACACACTTATTAACCGCAGGTTTAATTTCCTGTAATTGTATAAGTGTGTTTGTATAAGGTATCAGTTTAACATTATTAACATTATACAATAACATTAACAAGGAGTCACGTGACCGGTTGTGAACAGCTGCTAGTTTAAACGCACAACAGCTGTGTGTGTGTGTGTGTGTGTGTGTTTTGAGTTTATAGGCTGAATGATCTACTAAATTTCTTTAAGATGCAATGTGCTTTCTTTTGAGTCAGTTTTTTAGATGGAAATAAATTTGCATTAAATTAACTATGCAATAAAATGTATTTTTTATTGCTGAGATGATAGCTAGACATAGTATGAAAACTATCATTTGCATAACATGCTGCTTTTTGTGGAAAACAGATAAGATAGAACATATACAGTAATATGATGTAAACAGGGAACTTAAACACTTCAAGTTGGAATCGAATCAAAAAATATATAGGCGACATCTGGTGGTGAAAATATGAAAAATATGACAAACAGTTTAATCTCACGTTCTTTAAAACAGTGAAACTGTTTTTATGATTTGTGTATTTATTCAAATGACTGAAAAGTCTCAGATTACTGTAGAATATAAAAGTATATAAATATATAAAAAACACGTTTTCCTAACACAAAACTTTATAAAAAATAAAAAAGAAGATATAAGATACTACATTTTTTAAATAAATTAAAACACAAGGCTATAATGATTGCATTGATGTTTGATTTGTTAAAAGACACTGTAACTTATATTATAATAGTTATTAATTTGTATCATCTTTATCTGTTTGTATGCATTGATTGTAATCTTTAAATTGTGAAAATCTGTACGTCACCAGTTAAAATCTCATGGGATGATAAAGTAGCTTCAAAACATCAATTATTTTATTTTTTAATTTGGTTTAACTGATTGAGTGCAGGTGTGTTTATGATAATGAGCATCACAGGAACTGAAAATTAAACGAAAAAAAAAAAAAAACAGTTTTGCTTCAAATAATAAGAGCGTGTGTTTTTATTAAAAATTGCTGTGTTAAAACAAATTACAAAATAAATAACAAAATATGTGACCCAGGACCAAAAACACAGTCATAAGGGTTGATTTTTCGAAATTGAGATTTTAAAATCATCTGAAATCTGAATAAATAATCTTTCCATTGATGTGTGATTCAATATTTGAAATCTGACGGTGCAAAAAAAAATGTAAATATTGAGAAAATCATCTTTAAAGTTGTTCAAATGAAGTTCTTAGCAATGCATATCACTAATCAAAAATTAAGTTTTGATATATTTATGGTAGGAAACTTACAAAATATATTCATGGAACACAATCTTCACTTAATATCCTAATGATTTTTGACATAAAAGAAAAATGTATAGTTTTGACCCATACAATGTATTTTTTGCAATTGCTACAACTACACCCCAGAGACTTATGTAAATGAAAAAAACATATACAAGCAAACAAACCCAACTAAAAGGTGTCAAACTGGAGTAACTCCATATTTCCATATTTATTTACTGTACTGTTACT
The DNA here is from genome assembly GCF_003368295.1 of Carassius auratus. Classification (NCBI taxonomy): domain Eukaryota; kingdom Metazoa; phylum Chordata; class Actinopteri; order Cypriniformes; family Cyprinidae; genus Carassius; species Carassius auratus. The sequence continues at coordinate 8,714,796 of NC_039290.1, forward strand.
GAATAATCTGTTAAGAGGAAAAAAAAGTTAAATATTCTGAACATAATAAAAACATATTTCTGTGTGTTTGATGTCCTTCAGCATTGGATGGTGTTTGAGCGGAGTTTGGTGGATGTTTGTCGGAGTGTGTGAGGAAGATCACGAGCTTGTGTTCAGGTGAATTTCTTGATGAAGCGCAGCTTGAGGTAAGCGATGATGAGGAAGATGAAGGTCATGATTCCCAGAGCTAAATGATTCTGCCACAAACCCCAGGTTGAGTAATCGATGCCCTGATCGCTCAGAAAGTCCTCGCCTGTCGAACAGCTGCAATGAGAAACATTATCAAAAGTACTTTAGCATATCATATAACATGTGTTTGATGATTTAACTTTCAGATCGATACTCACACTAGAGTTTCTACACCGCTCGTGTTCCTCTTGTCACAGAAGGTGAGGCCGATGAACTCATTGATTTCCAAAGCCTGCATCAGCCATAAATAAACATTGTTTTATCATTTAACATCACCGACAGTAAGTCACATTTGAAGTCTTCTCATTTCAGAAGATGAAAGAAGAAATTAAAAGACTCACAGCGAGACCATAACGAGGAATACTGAGATACTTCAACCAGTTTAACCAGTTAACAACACTGGGGAGATTCACCAGCAGCCCTGAGAAGATCTGAAGATCACAGGGAGAATTAGGAATAAATATTACAGAAAACAGCACTGGAACGTGATCTTTACTTAACATCCTATCACGTTGCATGATAGCAACTGTTCATTACACTCAAATATTTACATGCAATTCTAAATACACACGTTTACATATAAAATGCATGCAGAAATGAAAACCTTTTCATGTATTAAATTGAATTGATGTTTTTTTATTTCATTATAATTTCTGCCCACGAGTTGGCAGTGCCGCAAAACCTTTGGTGCTGGAGACGCATACCGAGTTTTGAAATGATACGCCAATACATTCATAAAATATAGCAAATTATGTCAAGTTTCAAAAAGGCCAACACACATTTGACTCGGCGTGCTGTAGAGACACCAGTCTTGTGATGTTTGGCCAAACAGTTCAGAAGTTATGAGCAATAATAATACGTTTTCCATGTCTCCAGACCACTAGGTGGTGCTGTGCCGAAACTGTAAGGGTTCCCGCAGGTCACGGTTAATATAACACTCACCAAGTTTGGAATAAAATAAACTGATGCAGAGATATAGCCAGCCTCACTTCAACTTTGGCGAACTCTTCAACAAATTTCGCTCATTATTTATTCGTTCGCTCATTAATCGGAAACGGAAACTTGATTTACATGTTTTTTACTTGACATGGTATGAAGATGAAATGGTAAAATATTGGGTCTTGAACACTTGGTACTCAATTCAGAGGCACCACGTTTAAACCTCATAAAATGAGAAAAGGCAACCAATTACCAAGACTTTTTTTTTTAGTTACAGTTATTTTTATGTCTAATTTAATCTATTTTTATTATATAATTATAAATAAATATACAGAGTACACACACATACTTTTTTGTATGCGATTAATCGTTTGACATTAATATTCATTTTAGATTATTTTCATATATAATTTCTGAAAAACTAGAATATAAAATATATTTACTTTATTTATACAGTTATTATTCAGAATACTTACTTTTTTTAATTTTTAGCATTTTTTTTACTTGTTTTAAAAATTACATATAACTTCGAAATTAACTAACTAATATCCTTTAATAAACTTCCCATTCCCTCACCTTTTGGTTTTCTCTTTTCAGCATTAGTGAGATGAGGGAGAGATTAAATCTAAATCAATAATAAATAATAATGGTCTTTGCAGTTATTGCAAATACTTATATATAAATGCATAAATGCCCCTTACCATGGTACACTCACAGCCTCATGTGGTATACACTGATTTATTATCCATGTTTAAACCTGTTTGTGTGTGTGTGTGTGTGTGTGTGTCTCTTTACCATCATAAAGACAAAGCTGATGGTCATGAAGATGTTAGCGATGGCCACCACCGTCTGATCAGCAGAGATGGCCAGAGTCATGGACGTGGATGTGTACGACACCAGAATGATGGAGAACAGGAAGAGGAAGAACGCCTCGGCAGACGCCTTCAGTCCTGCACAGCAAACACAAACGCATCTAACCACACGTCTGATATCAGAAGGACATGAATGATGCGATGACGGTGTGCGTCTCACCGATCATCCAGTACGCCACGCAGCTGAAGATGATGGCCGGGATAGTGCGCAGAGTCAGGATGTCAGACAGGATCTTAGACAGGAAGTACACTGATACTCTGTAGTACCCACTGATGTACTCGTGCCTGAGGACACGCCCACCACCACGACATCATCAATCAAGCAAATATTCAAATTACAATCACCAAGAATGGCACAACAGAGCAAATAAGGTGTAATGATAATAAAATTCTTCCGCCAAACAATGTAGTTCCTTAGTAACAGTTGTGGTCGCAACAAACTGGTTGCCGAGCAACACACAGACATAAACAAAGGTGGATGTTTGTAGAGTGATTTACAATCAATCAATCAATCACCTTTATTTATATAGTGCTTTAAACAAAATACATTGCGCCAAAGCACTGAACAACATTCATTTGGAAAACAGTTTCTCAATAATGCAAAATGATAGTTATACAACAGCTTCAAACGCAACTCAACCAATCAGAATCAAGAACCGGAACTATCCGTTTTATAAACGTTATTTTAAACTCAAGCTAATGCATTAGCGTATTGTTTAACAGGCTTTTTCGACAGATGCGTGCAACGTTTAACGAGTGAGATGTGTCCTCAGTGACTAATCTGCATTTTACGGTATTATCCTTTTCTGTTAAAGTTATATATTCAATAATGTTTCTATTTTGTCCTGACTGTCTGCATTAAACTTCAGAATTCACTGAACTTCATTTAATTGATATGTCTGTTATTGGACGTTACATTTAAGTTTAAAAGTCAACGTGTAATCCAAGTATTCTTGGGGTATTTTATGTATTTTACATATTTATGTATTCCGAGTATTTAATGCTAAAGGGATAACAGAGTGTAACTGAACCCTGTATTTTGTCCATTTGGCTGTTTAAACCGTGCTTTATAACTAATTTACACACAATGTATAGCATAGAGATATGTTCAGGATGTTTGCCTAACATTCAGTTGGCACGTTTGTTTGAAGGACGGCATTGGGCAGGATGTGGAATAGTGTTTTGTCAAAAAAAAAAAAAAAAAATTACGTTTTTAATCCGATTAACCGGGGAAAAAAAATCGGCCAACTAAAGTCAATTATTTAAATAATCGTTAGTTGCAGCCCTACTCAAGACCTTTGGGTTATAAGTCCAACTCTCTATTTTGAATTCCCCAAAAATAGTTTTTAAAACAAAACTTAAGAAATCTAAATCTTTAAACAAATCTTCTTAAAAGTCATCACAGATTACTTCTTAACCCTCTCAAAAATGGCTCTTTATCCATTTTTGACTTAATTCGAATAGTACAAAACTTGGTAAAGGTTTTGGGACTTTATATATGGAAAAAAATAAATAAATAAAAATTGATGATTCAAAAGGGTTAAATGGACCTGAAAATAAAAGTCACACTTGTACTGTTCACAGTCAAAAATCACCACATTACAGGGGATGAATTAGAAGCGAAACTAGTGACAATGTTTGGTACCCCTGACAAACAAAATCTAATACTGTAACATTTTTCGCGATGTCAACTTCAAATTTGGAGCACAACTTGTTTAGATCGATGGCTTTGATTGTCACACAGTTTTATATTGAAACCTTTGAAAAAAAAATTGACTTTTTATTTACATTTAGTTTTTCTGTACTTTTAGAACAATGCACAAAATCCTATTTTTAAACAACAAAACAAAAATTTTAAGATTATTCAATTTTTTTACCTGCATGTCATGTGATCACCAGAGGAATTATATTTCACCAAATATTTGACAAATATTAATAAATCAAATAAATAGATGTGTATAAAAACTACAAATACTCCCACCAACAAAATACTCTACATTTGTTTACTTGCATAAGTTATTTAAACTTTTTTTTTAAGGAAGAGCTAGTTCTCATTTGTCTACTCTAGTGTGTGTGTGTTTACTCACACAAACAGATTCCTCTCTGCGATGAAGAGTTCAGCTGAGGAAACGGAGCTGAAGCACTGATTAACAGTGATGAAGAAGAGCACACCTATCCTGAAACACACACTACTGTTAGAGGGCAACTAAAGGGAGTTTTTCAAAATGTATGAGACACAAAGTATATTAAGTTGCAATACAATTTTACTCTGTAAATTAGATTTGAAAACAGCAGGCCTGAAAAGATCGCTTTTGATCATCAGATATTATCACTTGTAATTCATGCAGAAATTATTGCAAATATTATCACCGAAATACTGAAATACTTACAGAACTTTATGAATGTGTTTTCATACCTGTTTTGAATGCCGCTCGAATTATCCTTCACTCCAAAAAATATGACTCCAACAATCAGAGCCAGGAAAATCATCACCCCGATCTTGAGGAACAAGATAATCTCAGATTAATATAGAAATAATATCAACCCAAATCAAAATTAATCTTTATTTTCTTTTAACATTTATTAATATATAAAATAAATCTATATTTTCTTTTCACATATATTATGTTTAATGACAAAAAAGAAGAAATATAAATAAAATATTTCTATTTTTTTATTTCTCAGCAAAATATATTTTGAATATTCAGTTAATCAAACTGTTCATAGTTCATAGTTGACGAAAATCAAATAATGAATAAAATGCTAATGAAAAATTAACATAAATCAATTTGAAATGAAAAAATAAAAATAAAGAATCTATTGAAAAAAAAAGAAATATTTTATGTTTACATGCATGAGCTATTATATTTCACAAAAAAAAAAAACCTGTTACTTAATATACAATCATTTTACTTACATTTTTTATTTTATTTTAGTCAGCTGCCAAGGAAACTTATAGTTTTCATTTAGTCATAGTATAAAAATAACTACGACTAATTAAATTAAAATTCATTTAAAAATAGACATTTAAATAACAAAAATAAAATACCTGACAAAAACAACAAAACAACTAAACTTTTAACTAACATTAAAATAAAAACAGAAAACATCTAAATAAATCATTTTGAAATAAAAATAATAAAAATAAAACAATAAAAACGAAAAAAGATTCAATTGTTTGTTTACCTGCAAGTTATGATAACATTAACCACGGTTATATTTCACTAAATTACCTGAATTTTATTTCACTAAAACCTTTGAAAAAGTTACTTGAAATAAAATACCTAAAATAAAATATATAAAAAAAAATTATACTTACTTTATTTCAGTTGCCAAGGCAAGTTTTAATTTACTGAACTAAAAATACAAATAGAATATATATATATATATATATATAGACATAAACAGACATCTAAAATTTAAAAATATAAAAATAAAAATAATTTAAAATAATAATAAAAACTATTATTCTAATAAACTAAAAAAAACATTATGTGTTGTTAAATTACTGAAATACTGTCTTAAAATATCAAAGGGACAGTTAAATATCTCAGCTCAAATGCTGATAAAAAGATCTAAGGATGCCTGATGTTGACGGTGGCACTGACCTGAGCAAATGAGGTCTGTGGGTTCAGCATGAGGTTCCTGAAGGTTCTCTTGAGAACCCAGTTGAACTGATGGAAGAACGACGTGCTGTAGGTGATGGTTCTGGATTTGGATCGAGTACTGTAGTCCTGTCCTTGAACGATTCGCTCCAGCTCGCTTTTGGTCTGTTTGTAGCTGGAGCTGTTTTTATATTTCTCCACCAAATGGTCCTCAATGCCCTTCAAAGATGAACTCAGCCGCTCCTGGTCCATGTCTGACACACACAAACACATTTACTTAAAAAAACTCAAAAAATCTCAGGTTACATGCAAGACCCTTATTTCCTTAACAGGGAATGAGATGCTATGTATTGATGCTGCATAGTGATGATCCAAACCCAAATCCAGGTTGTAAAGCCTGATAAAAAATGCCATAACACAAATATCCTCTTAAGGGACCTCTTTAAAAAGAGCCTGGGAGGACACAGCACTCCTATTAGAGTGAGCTCTAAGGCCTACAGGTGAAAAGGAGTCTATGCACCTCATAAGAGAGAGAGATAGCATCTTGAATATACATCTTGATAGCGTCTCTTAATGAGAAACCCTGTGCATGGAGGAGAACGCAAACATTATCTTATATGCGGCCGTCACCAAAGCACACTAAATGGTAAATGGACTGCATTTACATAGCGCTTTCAACAAACCACATGGTCATCCAAAGCGCTTTACAAGGTAAAGGTGTCTTGCTCAAGGACACCTCGACACTTGGTCAGGTGGAGCCGGGGATTGAACCACCAACCTTACGGTGTTTAGATAACCTTCATGAACCATTGAACCACTGCCGCCCCTGTAGCATTGGGACGACTTGCGCCACAGGCAAGAGAAACTTCAGGGCCTGAACAGGGCAAAGAAGAAACAGAGGGAGGAGGACAGAAGTCATGAAGCACAACAACTTGGGAGCAGAATGACGTGGACAAGACTTTGGGGACATAACCAGGTCTGGGTCTCAGACAAGGCTCCATGTATGGTTCACTCACAGAGAGAGCTGGCAGATCCCCTACTCCCCCCTTCCTTAAATCTTGCCCTGGAGGTCGTCCAATGTGCTGCAGAGTTTAGCTCCAACCCTGATCAAAGTCTGTGATTTTCTAATGATCCAAAAGACATTGATAGGCATTGATTAGCATGCTCAGGTGTGTTTGATTAGGATTAGAGCTAAACTCTGCCGGAAAGTGGATCTTGAGCTCAAGATTTGAGGATCCTTGCCCTACACACTTGAGAGAGGCAAATGCTAACAAAAGTGCCACCTTCAGGACAAGAATCTGGTCAGGAATCAACTCAAAAGTTGGTCCTGACAACTCCTCGAAGATGACTGATAATGGCCGCAATGTAAACCCTCAAAGTAGATGTGCTCCAGGATCAAAATTCTCTTCCAGAAATCATTGCACTAAGAGAAAGCTGGTCAGCTGAATCCTACTCCTGATTAGAATATCCCACTGGGTTTGCTACACCAGGTAAGTCAAATCCAATAACCATGTCCTGGATGACCAACAACAGTAGTCATTCCCACATTCCTTCACTCTGCAAAAACCACAGGAATACATTTGACTGGGGAAAATGCATACAATCTCAGATCCGGCCAAGGGAAAGTGAAAGCGCCGGGTATGACAGGGAAGACCAAAGGGGACACTGAGTCAAGTCCTGCGATGCAGAGAGGTCTACCTCGGCCTTACCGAAAGACTCAAAATCTCTGCCACCATCTGGCAGTTCTGCATCCAGTCCCCCGACCAAGGTGAAAAACACCCGGTACATGAACCTACCTTTACCCCAGTGGAGACAACACACATGCCTGTTCAGAGTGTGTGTCCACGAACATCCCCGGTAGTTTATGTGAGACACCACTGCCATATTGTACATCCTGATTATAAAATGACAGTCCCAGTGAAAGCACAAGAGAAACTGCCGCCACAAGACCGAGATGTCTGCGACAAATGCCCACCGTGAGATGATGGCCATGCTTGAAGCAGGCCAAACACGCTCGGACACTGGAAACACAAGCAGGTGCCAAACAGGCCTGCAACGAGATTGAATAGAGTGCGACCCCCAAGAAATTGGTTTTCTGAGAAGGACTTAAGATGCTCTTGAGGCCAAGAGACTGAAGGTGGTGGAGAAGAATTTCCCTGTTACACCAGCTCCCTTGTTTGAGCCAGTCATCCAGGTAGTAAACAGTAAGGTAAGCACACGTTAAACACACAAATGAGAACTGCTCCATACACTTGGTGAACATCCTCAGTGCCAGAGTAAGACAGAAAGGCATAACCCTAAACTGGTCCGACTTTCCCCCAAAGGCAAACCTCTGTATACCAGAAAGTGCATGGCTTTAAAATGTCATAATTAGGAATGATATTTATTCAGATCGTCATAACTGTGGGAACATTGTAGTTGTGCCCATTATTTAATTTGTAGGGATATAAAGCCACCAATGTCATAAACAATAACGATAACAAACATAATGATAATTTAGGATAGCTTTTTATATCTGATTAGAGTGAACAGGATTTGATTACGTTGATTACGTTGATTACAAAGTGGCTTTAATACTGCAAGAGAACAATCATACACAAGGGAAACTGTCGTACCCTCATTGTCGTTTAACTTGTTGAGAGTGACGGCGGTGGAGTCTCCATTGATGACATCCAGAAAGAAATCAGCAGGGTTGTTATGAGGTTCGCAGGTGTATCCTGACACACACACACACACACACACACGGATCAGTATCAGGATATGGGGTCTGTTCTGGTGTGTGTATGTGTATGTTTTCATACCGATCTCCATGAAGTAGTCCAGGGCATCTTGAGCCGGCCCATGATACACCAGTCTTCCTCCCACCAGCAGCGTGAGGCTGTCAAACAGCCGGTAGATGGAGTACCGCGGCTGATGGATGGACAGGATGATGGTGCGACCGCTGTTCGCCATTCTTATCCAACCACATGTTAAACACACGGGACAGTTGAAACACAGAACGCCACTGTGCTGTAGGTATATCTCAAAACGAGGCAAAAGATTTTTAAAATGTAATTTAATTTAATAAGAAATAAATATCATATGCAAATATCTTTCTTGTGGTTCAGGTGTGGAATATGTCTGGTTTTGTGGGACGTCCCGTGTACAAACGTACTTCTTGAGCAGCATGAGGACAGAGTTAGCCGTACTTGCGTCCAGGCCGGTGGTGGGTTCGTCCAGGAAAAGCACCGGCGGATCAATGATCAGCTCCATGCCGATGTTTGTCCTCTTCCTCTCTCCGCCAGAAATGCCACGAATCAGCTGCGTGCCTACCTGTAAAACCAGCCAATCAGAGCAGCCCTGAATTCAAATCCCGCCCTCTGAACCAAATAATGAACTAAAATACTGACTTTCTCAAATTCATGATGATTCCCATCAGATCACACAGAATTTTGTGTAACCATTTTAAAGAAAAAAGGATGTTTATCCTGTATATATATTTATTAAAGTGGAAATCAGTTGACTAAATATTGTAAAATTCACTGACTGCTTCACTTGCAATTTAAAAAGTAAAAGAGATTACTGTTTATTGATTCATAAGAATGCTAAGTTATATTTGTTTATGGTATAATAATTATCATCGTAATTATGCATTAATATAAGTCTGTGTTGATTGCAAATTTAGTCAGTCAGATGAAGGTGTGTTTGGTTCGTTACCCTTGAATCGGCCACTTTGCTCAACCCCAGCTCCTGAATAAGCTTCTCCACCTTCTCATCTTTTTCTCGTTGTCGGATCGACTTCGGGAGCCTTAAAGCCGCTGAGAAACGCAGATTCTCGCGAACGGTCAGCGTCCCCATGACCACGTCATCCTGCAAAAAAAACACGAAGCATGATTTTCAGCATTTTCAGCACTTTCTGAACACACACGTGTAGTAAACGTCCTTTAGGAAGGAAGCAGATCGTCTCGCCACATTCTGGTGCGATTTGAGATTAAACAATCGCTGGAGGAATACAGACTCCTGAAGAAAGCACAAGTGATACCTCACCTCATATTTAGTTGAGGAGAATGTGCTGTGATCAGAAGAAAGGAAATGTGGTAAATTAGTGTTTGTGTGGTTTATACCTGCACTACGTATCCAGACAGACATTTGAAGTTCGGAGGTTGTGGAGCTCCGTCGATAAGAACCTCTCCAGAAAGGCCAGCAGGATCCTTACGAGCAGCGAGAACATCCAGAAACCTTCAGTAAAACACAAACAACATTATACAAACATATTAACTAAAACAAATTCTAAAATAGATTTAATTATATTTAGTATTTAGTTTTAATATTTTAAATATTTATTGTATTTTATAAATGTATAATTTTATATGATAAATGTATCAAATTAATTTAACTTGATTATGTTATGGTCTAAATATATTAAATTATATATAAATAAATATTTCAAATGAATTCAAATTACTTAATTATGTACATTTCTTAAAGTACAATAAAATTATAATAAAAGTACAATAAAAGTACAATAATGCAAGGACAGACAGACAGACAGAGATGGACGGACAGAAAGACAGACAGACGGAAAGACATAAAGACAGAGATAAATGGATAGACAGAAGGACAGACAGAGATACAGACAACGGATAGAAACAGAAAGAAACAGACAGAGACAGAAAGACAGACAGAAAGAGATAAACATACAGACAGAAAGAGACAGACAACGGACAGAAACAGAAAGACATACAGACAGAGACAGATGGACAGATAAAAATAAAAAGAGGACAGACAGAGATAAACATACAGACAGACAGAGACAGATGGTTGGACGGACAGAAACAGACAGAGATAAACATACAGAGAGACATTGATGGATGGACAGAAAGACAAACAAACAAACAAACAGTAAGACAGACAGAGACAGGCAACAAAGACAGAAACAGAAATACATACAGACAGAGACAGATGGACGGACTAAAACATATAGAGGACAGACAGAGATAAACATACAGAAAGACAGACAGACGGATGGATGGACAGAAAGACAAAAAACAGACAGACATAGACAGATGGAAGGACAGAAAGATAGACAAACAGTCAGGCAGACAGACAGACAGAGACAAACAGACAGACGGACAGAAAGGCAGACAAAGGGACAGACAGAGAATGACATACAGACAGAGATAGACGGACAGACAGAAGACAGTCAGAGATAAACATACAGAAAGACACAGATGGTCGGACAGGAAGAAAGAAACAAACAGTCAGACAGAGACAGAAAGAAAAGCAGACAGAGACAGATAGACGGACAAAAAAAGATAGAGGACAGACAGAGATAAACATAGAGACAGACAGAGACAGACAACAAACAGAAACAGAAAGACATGCAGACAGAGACAGATGGGACGGATAAAAACATATAGAGGACAGACAGAGATAAACATACAGACAGACAGAGACTGACTGTGAGACGGACAGAAAGGCAGACAGACAAACAGACAGAGATAAACAGACAGACAGAGACAGACGGAAGGACAGAAAGACAGACAGAGACAAACAGACAGAGAGACAGACGGACGTACGGACAGATGGACATAGAGACAGAGACATATGGGTGGACAGAGACAGAGAGAGACGGACAGATGAACGGACAGAGATAGACATACAGACAGAGACAGAGAGACAGGCGGATGGACGGACAAAGATAGACATAAAGACAGAGAGAGACAGAGAGAGACAGATGGATGGACAGACAGTTATAGACATACAGAGAGACAGAGACTGATATAAAGATAGGTATACAGACAGACAGAGATAGACATAAAGACAGACAGAGACAGATGGACCGAGATAGACATACAGACAGAGAGAGATAGATATAAAGATAGGTATACAGACACAGAGACAGATGGACAGATGGACCGAGATAGACATACAGACAGAGAGAGATAGATATAAAGATAGGTATACAGACACAGAGACAGATGGACAGAGGGACAGAGATAGACATACAGACAGAGAGAGACAGATATAAAGACAAGTATAGAGACAGACAGAGACAGAGGGACAAAGATAGACATACAGACAGAGAGACAGAGGGACAGAGATAGACATAAAGACAGAGAGACAGATATAAAGATAGCTATACAGACAGACAGAGATACACATAAAGACAGACAGAGACAGATGGACAAAGATAGACATACAGACAGAGAGAGACAGATATAACGATAAGTATACAGACACAGAGACAGATGGACAAAGATAGACATACAGACAGAGAGAGACAGATATAAAGATAGGTATACAGACACAGAGACAGATGGACAGACAGACAGCTCTTACGATGATTTCCCGCTCCCGGTGGCTCCTAATATGGCGTTCAGTCCTGGCCTCATGATACCACTAGAGAAAATAGCACAGAATTACTTCATAATTATCATCACCACTTTTTCATCATCATCATATAATCACATAACGCAAGATCAAACCAAACACACATGGGATGCTGATTGATTGAGCCTCATATGAAGCTGTTGCAGTTTCTCTTTGGAAGACAATTATATAAAAAGACTGTTGTTTGTTTGAACACAGTGAAAAAGATAAACTACAACAAATGATATCTGACCATATCAAGTGCTCATATGTCACATTTACCTACTAGACTATGTAATGTGACATAATTCATATTTATGTGTTGCTGATTTTTCGGGTGTGGAATACCCTGTGTATGATTGACAGATAAAATCATTTAATGAGTTCAGATCAGGAAATAAACATCCGCAGTCACGCACACTTACACAAGCAGCTGCATGGACACACAAGGGTTAATGATCAAACCTAAAACCTGCTAACTATGTCTCTTACACTGTGTAAGGGTCAGGAACTATGCTTTATCTAAAATGATTTTAAACAACATTTTTAAAATATATAAAATGTGGTTTATTATATTATGTATATTAGAATGATACAGATTTAATATTTTAATAAATATTAAATATGTTTTAATAAATATGTATTAATATTTAAATATTATATGATCACAGTAATGGCCTTACAAAATATTTAAATAATATATACATTTTAATAAGAATATTTGCAAAATAATGCAAAAAGGTAATTCTCATTAAGGTTATTATAGTTAATGAAAACTAAAACCATAAAACAATTTTTAAATAATATTAACTAAATAAAATAATAATAATAATAATCATTTAAAAAATACTCATTATCAGTACTTTAACTTAATGTACTAAAATAACTCAAATCGAAAAAAGTTGCACAGATATTAAGAGACAAAATTGAATAAAAATGACAAAAAAACACAACAAAATCACTAAAACTTTTACTAAAATTAAAAACAGAATGAACAGAAAACATAAAAATTAAAAAACTAATTCAAAATATAAATAAAAACTATATAACACTACCATGGAAAATATTAATTTATTTTAAATAACTAAAATTTATTTAAATGATTTTATTAAGCACATTTCTAAAAGTACAATTAATAAAATAAAATGTTAAAAGTATCTGATAAGGTATAGCATTTACTGTTTAAAAAATATATTATATAATATAATATAAATAATATAATATAATAAATTAAAAAGAAGAATGTTTATTCTAAATCCATAAGTAATTTAAATAAAATATTAATATTTACATTTTTACTGTATGGATAAATAAAAGTATTGGATTCTGACAGGCTACTGTATAAATATAACAGGATCATTTTCATGACTGTATTATGGTAATGAGAACAGGATTTTTTTTTCACTACGGTAATGATAATTTGAGTGAAAAATGTGTTTGATCAAGAAAATAAAAATGCTAAAAATTAGTTAATTAATCTTTATGCAACATACTATATCGGACTGAAATAATGTCAGATGTTTCAAGTGAACAACTGTGATTTTTGCCAGATTATTGTCCTGTCACATGATCCAAATTCTGTAACTGGGTCTGTTAAAGATGGACAGTAAAATGAGACTCTTATCTGACAGCAGGGCAAGAGTCAAGGTTTGATGGCATTCAGCCGTCCACAACCTTTAAATCAAACACTAAAATAAAGTTTCTGCACTCTCACCGTGTTTACACCATAAAAAAGTCTCATTTGTGGATTTATGGTTTTCTATCTGACGCTTTGTGAAACTATTGTTCAGCAGCGGCTGTCATGTCGGACAATGACCTGAACACAGTGGGTGTGTATACGTAACAAAATCAGGTTATGAAAGCGTAAACATGACATGTGCACACTGACCTACAACCTTGCAATTATCTTCTCTATTTCTTTCTTTACAACAAATAATAACCATGACTTTCATGCAAGGGCCGAATGTGACACAGCTGCTCTACGTTTTCAACAGATACAGAAGAAAACAAGCCTGAACGCCAGATCTGATCTAATCCTGCAGGTCACCGGACGAACACTAAAATAAACCACATTTTTTACATTTGTACTAACCTAAAAACATAGAAATACTTAAAAACATACACAAAAACAAGATATTTTAGTATTATAGAGATACTAAAGATATAAGTATTTTAATTAATATTTATAATGTTTTATAAGTAGTATTATTATATGATATTTATATTAATATTTCTGTTTAATGTGTTCTGTATTTATGTTAAGTTTTAGGAATTTTTATGTGTGTTTTTGTCATTTTATTATTCAGTTTTTTAAATGTCTATAGTTGTTATTAATAATTGTAGTATTTAACATAAAAATATATATTTTTAATAATATTAAATTGTATTAATATTTTAAATGAATATATTTATATTTATTTATTTATTTTTATTTGAATTTTAGTTAGTTTTAGTCACTTTGTTGTGCTTTTTATGATTTTTAAAAAATATATATCTGAATAGTTTTTATACATTTTTATTTTAGTTTTAGGTATTTTATCAAGTTAAACTAAATGAAAATGAAAAACAGGCTAGAATTTATATATACACATATATATATAAAGCTTTTGAGTTAAAGTTTATTTTATGCAATGTATATGGTTTAATGTTTTGTTTTCTTTAACCACAGTGTAATAACTGTAGAAAAGTACATAAAACATACATATATACCAAAATATGATTAAAAACCATGTACCACTGTAACTCCATTATTCTCCTCAAGGTATTTTAATTTCACTGTAAGGTTTTTTTTTTTTTTTTAAATACCCAGGTATTGCCATAATATTGTATCAAATGGTAATGCATTGGTGCTTTATTATATATCAGAGTTCTGAGATTCATGAACCATGGTATTTATAATATGCTACTCCAAGGTGCCTACCACAGTATTTTTTAAATGCCCCACCATTTAAATACAGATAGATCTGACACAACACCCAAAGAGTGAAAGACTCACTTGAGCTCGATGAGGATGTTCTTCTGCGTGAGCTTCCTCTTGCACAGGAAGCCGCTCTTCATCTTCAGGCTGTAGCTGATGCTGTGGAAGCTCACGGTCGCTCCTCGTCTGGACGATGAAGAGGACATCCTCCTGGACACATTGTTCTCCAGATGTCCGACTCTGCTCATCTGAACGGCCGTGTGTGCCATCACACCTGAAGAACCCTGAGCCACAGAAACCATCAGCTGTCACAACTATGTGAGTAAATCATTACAGGACACACATCTGTCTCTAGAATCAGGGTCATCTGGATGTTCTGAGTTAATAAAACCAAGTTTCCGTCCCAGAACTATCCGCTTACATCATTTTTTTAAACCAGCAATTAGTAAAACTGTATTGAAATAGATACAGTATCACTCCAAATACAACACAGCCTTCAATATCTCGGAGTAAATACATAAATACAATGGAAGAAACGTCAGATTTTTGTTGTTAAGTATGTCCGGTAAATATCGATTAATCGACGATTATCGCACGCCCTATTCGGAGGAGCCGCATTTACACTCACCTGAAGCAGAGCCGATCCGCAGCGCGCGTGCCCGTGGGTATTATGTGAGGAGCGAGTGCGCGCGCGCACGTGTGTCCAGTGAGGAGAGAAAGAGAGAAAGAGAGAAAGAGAGAGAGAGAGAGAGAGAGAGAGTATTTATGAGAATGAGGTTTCATAAAACACGTGTTACGAATAGCGGAGCTATATAACTATATATATATAAAAATATTCACTAGAATTTCTTGATGAATATTATGGATTTTTATTCTAAATTAAATAACTAAAGCAATGAAAACTTCAAAGAAACAGTGTCCAATTACAACATACACACATTTTACCTTAAAAGTTTTCTTCAGTTACTTTTGCTTTTATATAACCTATGCACATCTAAACTAACTAAATTATATTTTATAACTATATTTTACAAAAGCACATCTGCTGGTCAGCCATCAGACAAAGGACTTCTTGGCAAAAATAAAACATTTGTTACTCCTTTACATCATTGGAGTTATTCATATTGATCTTAAAACATTAAAAGAGAACTTACATGAACCAAAAATTAAGCCATGCCATTTCTATGAAATAAAAATTAAAAAACAAAAAGCATAAAATTATGAAACAGCCTCTTCCTATTGTTTTATTGACTCTCAACAAGTTACACAAGTTTCTGTTTGATAATTGCACGGCTCCTGAACTCTGTCCACATACGTTATATAAACCTTATCTAACGCTCACTCACTAGAGGTGAATACTGAGGACATAAACCATAAAACTGATGAAAAACAACAGCTTAAGATGCCAAATGTCTGTCTCACTTTTCTTCTGTATGCAAATGCACACTAGTGTCAGGAAAAAGAGACATGATGGTACAGTGTGCACTCAGAATATTTGAATTCATTTTACTAGCTGGTATTTTTCTACGGTAAGCAACCGTGTGTCTCTCTGCGTATAGGTTTCACGTTAAAGCAAGCTTCAGTTCAGTCTCTCGTTATCTCTGTCCACACACACACACATAAGCGAGTCCCGCCCACTCACACACACACCAGGAAAAGAAAGAAACGAAACTGTTTGTGGATTCCCTTTAACACCGAGCTCCTTGTTCTCCATGCAAATGGCATGTGCTCGGTTTGCCTCCAGGACCTGCAGGAACACAGCTGGCCTCAGAGTCAACACGATTCCTGATGTGGGACAGATCTGGAAGAATCCAGGGCTCCAGATCCAGACGAATCCACCATTAAAAACAGGGTCTGGGATGCTACAGAACGAGCAGAGGCACTGCTTAATGTGGCCAAAGGTTGGTTTGAATCCAATGAAGCACCTGTTATTAATATGCAATGCATAAACAAGTCATGTTTCAATGAATCTAGACAGTTACAGTAGAAATGGGATTTTGATTAGGGATTGTTGGCATGGACTTGGTTCCACAACTATGCAGATGTTGCTCAAAAAAGACTCATCTGAAAACAAAGACACTATGATACACCAAAGCAGTGATAATAACAGAGACATTGCTAATTCTATTTGCCAGAACAGTCAACAGGTTACGACTTCTGAAATGCCTCAAGTGATCCAGTGATTCCCAGAGGAAGCTGAAAGAGTCCAAGCTCGAGAGACGGAGCTGAAGGAAATCCAATAGGAATCACGTGGCCTCAAGCTGAGATTAAAAAGTGGAATCATTTTCCAAACACTTTCTCCAATCCCAGATTAATGGACATTAGGTATGAGAAGATGACAGGATCTTTAACAAACTTCTCAGTGTTCACTGTTTGGTGAACAAATCTGTTGTTGCCTTCAAACCAATTCTATTCTAAAGTTTGGCACACTCTTGCCACACCAATGTTTAACCTAAAAAGAATTTCCATACATCCAAAACCAAAAAGTACAGACTGTTTAACTGATGGACCTTGAAGAGAAAACCAGTCACTGAAATACCGTTAGAACTGGTGGATTTTAGCATCTTTAAAATTTATGGTAAAAGAAAACGGTAGCTGAGGTTGCCGGAATTTTACTGTAAAAAAAAATACGGTAACATTATAGGTTTTACGGTTTTATCTTAAATTTACAGTTAAATACCATAATTTCGTCAACTCGTATAATGTTAATATACCAACCTACTGAAGTACTGAAATCTGTTTTGTACCTTTTGTAATACACTGATAACCACCAAATACATGTGGTGATGAGAAAGTCACGTTATGAACCAAAGCCAATCACAAGCAGCTTTTAAAAATAAATAACATGCAAAGGTGCACAGTGTCATTCACACAAACACTAATCACCATCATGGTGACACCCATTAAACTGACATATGCAATAAACTTTCATTTAACATTATACGTAACATACAACCATAATAAACAACAGATACGAAAAAAAACTAATAAACAGTAAATTTTACAGGGAAAAACAGATGTTCCCAGAATTCTCTACGTTGCATTCCCATTTTGTTTGAATTTGATGTTTTTTTTCTTTAAAATAACATCAAATTCAAACAAAAATGGAAATGCAACGTAGAGAATTCTGGGAACGTTGGTTTTTCCCTGTAAAATTTACAGTAACTTACCGTTAACCATTTAAGAGGTTTGTACTGTAGCATTTTCACAGTTTTTAACGTTTAAATCACGGTAATTTTTCACAGTGTAGAGTCGGTAAGTGGGCTGAGGATGAAAGAAGGATATAACTACATATGGGATGATGATCGAAAAAACAAACAACTTGTATTTCAACGCTTGTGTTCAAAATCTGTTTGTACTTTGGTTCTCTATTTAAATTCGTTTTACATTTTACACTTAATCGTCACATTGGTGCCTGCTTCTGATGTTGATTTTGACGGTAAAGTGAAGTTAGGCGTTAACCTTTCAGGCATGCTTTAATACTTACCAAGTTGTTCCATGTCTAAACAAATGTCTTTCTTTCAGGAAGATATGTTGATGAACCCAAGCGCTGTTGAATTTCACACATCTACATTTTCAAACTTGCCCAGTTTTGCGGTCATCGAAACCAAACACCATTGACTCTCACAGCGGTCTCGTAAATAAACACAAACCAGAAAGTTTTAATATACAGAGGCAGAAACACAATACGACTTCAATCTGCGTCTTCTGCTCAAATGGCTTGGAATATAACATCGTATGGATACTTTCGTGATGTTGTTTTGGAGTTCGACAACCTCAATAAAGACTTCAACGCAGACAAATGTTATCTCAAGGTGCTTTTAATGGTCAGCAAATGAACTCAAAAGAAACGGATCATGCAGCATTAATAACAAAATGAAGAATGAGTGGAGAATTAAGGAGTTTAACTTACCCAGGACTTATTACAGCATACAACCCAATTTATCTTGAATTAAAGGGAAATGCTCATACTTTGACACGGTTGCCAGATATTTAATGTTTCGCTCAATAAAGCTCTGGAGAGAATTTTTGTGATTTCATTATGAACACTGGTTATTAACTGGTTTGTTTGGCATCGTTTCACAACTCAATGAGCTTGTGAACTAAAACCTATTAATTAATTTTCCTATTCACTACCTCATTAATCCAGAAAAGAGGAACCAAAGCAGGTGGTTTTAACATTAAATCTAAAGTAATGGCTCAGTAAAGTCAGAACTGAGCTTGAGATGGACATAAATATGCCTGGGTGAAATACTCCAAACAAAAACAAAAAAACGCTGGCATCTTTAAGCACTCAAAAGTTTCAAATAAAGAGCATCAGAAAATCCTGTGGGCAACTGAATTATTTACACATATAGTACATCATTTAGTTCCTTCACAATCGCTCTCAGATGAAGGTTTGTGATGTCGGATTGAAGCGTTTTTGATTTTAGGGAAAGTTCAAATTGCGTCGAAGAGCATCTCGAACTAATTTCCCGATTAAAGTGCACATGGATGAGAGATTAGAGAGGGGTGGAAAGAGAGATGAATACAGACTAAAGAGCATCACTCTCCGGATCGACAGCAAGCCCTGAAGCCACACTGCAGATTCTGACACCCACTGGCCGTATCAGCATGAGGACCTGCAGAACCAGAGGAGAACATGTTCAAAAAACCCCAAATAAATAGACAAAGCTCTCAATGCATGCACTGGAGCTAACAGTTTGAGTAAATGAATCCACTGACAGCATTTAGTAAACAGATAAAAATTAAATGCACATCTAGAACTGCATTCAAGAGCACAGAAAACATGCTAAAGGTGGACAACAAAATGCAACTAGTCTATGAAGTCAGATAAAGACTGCGTTCATAATAACCCACACTTTACTTACCAAGACGACATCATACTTGGGTTTGGATTTCTTATGTGGAATTGTGTGCATTAAAGTTAATTTGCATTTAAATATACATATATAGAATTTTAACTCAAATTAAATAAAACAGGAAAATATAGAATTGATAATATACATTAAAAAAAACTACAGTAGAATTTTAATGATGCAAAAATTATGGGTATTAAGGTATTTTATATTTGTTTTATTTTTATTTTTAGGAGTGTACAGCAGTCCGTAATATTTTGAATCCTTTTTTTTCCGATAAAAATTTAAAGATTTCGGTAAAGTTTTATTTTGAATAATCATTTTAGTCTGTCTTCTACGGAGGCCTGTTTCTGCCACTAAGTAAAAAAGGTAACTGCGAATTTTCAAAATTCTAATTTTTTTTAAACTGTGTGATATAATCTCGCAAATCTGACTATTTTTCTTTTGCAATCATGAGTTAAAAAGTCATAATTGTGAGATATAAACTCGCAATTATAAGAACAAATATCAATGCCCCCACCCCCCCTAAAAAAAAAATTTGGACTTTAACACGCAATTCAAGTTTATCTCACAATTCTGACTTTTTTTCTCACAATTCTAACTTTCTCAGAATTGCGTGATATACACTCGCAATTGCGTGTTATAAAGTTAGAATTGCGAGATAAAAACTTGCAATTGCGAAAAAATTTCAGAATTTATATCACAAAATTCTGAGAAAAAAAGTCAGAATTGAGAGACAAAAAGTCGCAATAACTTTTGTTCAGTGGCGTTATCGGGCTTCCATAGTCTTTTACCGTCAATGATAATGCATGTTGACAGTCACCGTTATCATTTATTGACCTTACTGTTGTCTCATCAATGTCTCGTCATTGTCATAGAAAAAAGCATTTTTCGTAATAGTTTTCGTTAACGAAATTAACACTAGTTTGTGAGTGAGTTATATAAGTTGTAAGTTCATCATAAATAAATAACAGCAAAGACATCGGTTATTCATGTAGATTCGTGTTATTCTTGTATTCACTATGGTGTTCTGTCTATGCGTGTGTTACCGTTAATGTTATCACAGTAGTAAAAGTGTTCGATGTTGAGGGAGGGGCAAACGGACACCAGCTCCTGAAGCCCCGCCCCCGTGATGAGCAGACAGCCGGACAGATTGAGATGCACCAGCAGAGGGAGTCCTCCACGCTGAGACAAACACCTGCAACAAACACACAACTCCCTTCAAACACTGGACATATATATACATATTATAATTTATACTTTAACTTTTGAAACAAGGGAATGTATTTAATAGCATATTTGCTTTTACCGACCATAGGGATGTAAAGATTCACTCAAGTCACGATTAAAATCACGATTTGTTTACTTTTTAACTAAATTATATTTAAGACAAATTATGAATTAAATGTGTCCTTTATGCTCTTTTTGTTGTTTTTGATTGCTTCCACTGTCCTCATCTGTAAGTCGCTTTGGATAAAAGCGTCTGCTAAATGAATAAATGTAAATGTTTTATTATTGCTTGGACAAAATGTTGTACATTTCTTTGTGAAACTGAAATATAACTATAATAATAAACTAATATTGCTCTTTTGTTGGTTTTGATTGTTTTTGTTCTCTTAATTTGTGAGTCGCTTTGGGTAAAAGCTTCTGCTAAATGACTAAATGTAAATATAATGTAAATGTAAATAACAAAACTAAATATACATTTTTAAAACAAGCCCCAAACCAAGTAAATCAGTAAAAAAAATTATTCTTATAAACAAAATAAGGCTTCGTCTGTGCTCTTTCAATTTAAAACTTAAAACACATCTCTTCCATCTTTATTTGACCCTCTAACTTTAACACTCACTATTCTAATTCTATTCTTTAAAAAAAAAAATCGAACTACCTTTCTAATCTTTTGTATTCTATTTTCTTTTCATTTATTATGCAATTATATATGTGTGTGTATGTGTAAAGACCTCTAACTAGCTTGCTCTATTCTTTTATTTATTTTATTCTATCGGTTTTCTTTTTATTTTTTATATTAGTTAAAATCCCATGCTACGTGTACTGTGTTAACCTAACTGAGACTAGTTATAGCACTTATATATCATTGCTCTTTTTGTTGTTTTTGATTGCTTCCACTGTCTTCATCTGTAAGTCGCTTTGGATAAAAGCGTCTGCTAAATGAATAAATGTAAATGTAAATGTAAAATGAGGAAACCACTGTATTTCAGTCACGATCCAACCAAAGATGCTGGATACATTCAACATGAGCAGCTTTTAATCTAAATTAAATTGTATATATTCAAAATTTGAATCAAAAACAGAATGGTTTGACTTAAACTAAACATAAAAAATAACTTTATGAAACAGAAACAGCAGACGAGCTGAATGAGACGCAGATTCACTCTCTGCCAGCAGGTGGAGCTTAAAGTGTTTCCTTGGTTACCGCTGTAAACAAAGCAGTTACGAACACAGCAGCAGGTGGAGCTTAAAGCGTTTCCTTGGTTACCGCTGTAAACAAAGCAGTTACGAACACCGTGGCAGGTGGAGCTTAAAACGTTTCCCTGGTTACCGCTGTAAACAAAGCAGCACTGCACTTATGAACTGCTTTATACAGAGGCAAGATGAAAAGAAAAAATACCATCTAAACTTTTTTAAAGACAGTAATATCCTCTCAGACACACATTCATATAAACTCCTACCCCTAAATGAATGGTGATTTGTTTAGCACCTCAAACTATTTAAATAGTCACATATTTAATTTATTTTCAACCGGCTTGTGGTTAATCGTTACATCCCTAACTGACAGATCTAATTTATTTAAAGAGACATGAAAGTTTTTATGTATTTCCATGAACTATTTAAACTGACAACAACAATGACAACAACCCGCTTGCGACTGTGTTTATTTCGTACCTCAGACCGAGATCCGTGATCTGACAGCATCCAGACAGACTGAGGAACCTGAGCGCCCGATAGGCTCCTGACTGGTCAGTCCTGTTGTGATGAAGCTCTGGGCAAGATTCACCCTCAAGCGAGCATTTAGTCCGAAACTCAACACTGCCCCCGATGGCCTGGAGGTCACAGTGCGCTTCTCTCACAGTCCAGAGCGCCACGTCGAAATTACAACAAAGAGAGTGACCACAGAGGGCCTCGGCCATAGAGCCATACTGGCAGTGGGAGGAGCTAACATCAGTCCTGAAGCTCCGCCTCTGGCTCCTCCTACAGCAGCACAAGCTGCCGCCACGCTCTTTTTCCTGCATAGACACACCCCCTCGTTTGCTCCAGTCGGCCGCATCCTCGATGTCAGCGAGTTTTGACGAGTTGAGAGCCCACACGTGGGCGGGGCCACACCCAGAGCCACGCCCACCAGGTCTCCGCTTGAAAATGAGATCCTGGCAGCTGCGTCCCATTGGTGGAAGCGAACACTCGTCCTGGAACTTGATGGGAGAGGGCGGGGCTTTCAGCA